>NC_064810.1:106961407-106963421 GCF_023721935.1 Panthera uncia | reverse complement strand
AGAGACCCAGTAAAAAAAGAGAACTACAGGCCAATATCCCTGATGAACATGGATGCAAAAATTCTCAATAAGATACTAGCAAATCGAATTCAACAGCATATAAAAAGAATTATTCACCATGATCAAGTGGGATTCATTCCTGGGATGCAGGGCTGGTTCAACATTCGCAAATCGATCAACGTGATACATCACATTAACAAAAAAAAAAAGAGAAGAACCATATGATCCTGTCAATCGATGCAGAAAAGGCCTTTGACAAAATCCAGCACCCTTTCTTAATAAAAACCCTTGAGAAAGTCGGGATAGAAGGAACATACTTAAAGATCATAAAGGCCATTTATGAAAAGCCCACAGCTAACATCATCCTCAACGGGGAAAAACTGAGAGCTTTTTCCCTGAGATCAGGAACACGACAGGGATGCCCACTGTCACCGCTGTTGTTTAATATAGTGCTGGAAGTTCTAGCATCAGCAATCAGACAACAAAAGGAAATCAAAGGCATCAAAATTGGCAAAGACGAAGTCAAGCTTTCGCTTTTTGCAGATGACATGATATTATACATGGAAAATCCGATAGACTCCACCAAAAGTCTGCTAGAACTGATACATGAATTCAGCAAAGTTGCAGGATACAAAATCAATGTGCAGAAATCAGTTGCATTCTTATACACTAACAATGAAGCAACAGAAAGACAAATGAAGAAACTGATCCCATTCACAATTGCACCAAGAAGCATAAAATACCTAGGAATAAATCTAACCAAAGATGTAAAAGATCTGTATGCTGAAAACTATAGAAAGCTTATGCAGGTAATTGAAGAAGATATAAAGAAATGGAAAGACATTCCCTGCTCATGGATTGGAAGAATAAATATTGTCAAAATGTCAATACTACCCAAAGCTATCTACACATTCAATGCAATCCCAATCAAAATTGCACCAGCATTCTTCTCGAAACTAGAACAAGCAATCCTAAAATTTGTATGGAACCACAAAAGGCCCCGAATAGCCAAAGTAATTTTGAAGAAGAAGACCAAAGCAGGAGGCATCACAATCCCAGACTTTAGCCTCTACTACAAAGCTGTCATCATCAAGTCAGCATGGTATTGGCATAAAAACAGACACATAGACCAATGGAATAGAATAGAAACCCCAGAACTAGACCCACAAACGTATGGCCAACTCATCTTTGACAAAGCAGGAAAGAACATCCAATGGAAAAAAGACAGTCTCTTTAACAAATGGTGCTGGGAGAACTGGACAGCAACATGCAGAAGGTTGAAACTAGACCACTTTCTCACACCATTCACAAAAATAAACTCAAAATGGATAAAGGACCTGAATGTGAGACAGGAAACCATCAAAACCTTAGAGGAGAAAGCAGGAAAAGACCTCTCTGACCTCAGCCGTAGCAATCTCTTACTCGGCACATCCCCAAAGGCAAGGGAATTAAAAGCAAAAGTGAATTACTGGGACCTTATGAAGATAAAAAGCTTCTGCACAGCAAAGGAAACAACCAACAAAACTAAAAGGCAACCAACGGAATGGGAAAAGATATTTGCAAATGACACATCGGACAAAGGGCTAGTATCCAAAATCTATAAAGAGCTCACCAAACTCCACACCCGAAAAACAAATAACCCAGTGAAGAAATGGGCAGAAAACATGAATAGACACTTCTCTAAAGAAGACATCCGGATGGCCAACAGGCACATGAAAAGATGTTCAACGTCGCTCCTTATCAGGGAAATACAAATCAAAACCACACTCAGATATCACCTCACGCCAGTCAGAGTGGCCAAAATGAAGAAATCAGGAGACTATAGATGCTGGAGAGGATGTGGAGAAACGGGAACCCTCTTGCACTGTTGGTGGGAATGCAAATTGGTGCAGCCGCTCTGGAAAGCAGTGTGGAGGTTCTTCAGAAAATTAAAAATAGACCTACCCTATGACCCAGCAATAGCACTGCTAGGAATTTATCCAAGGGATACAGGAGTACTGATGCATAGGGGCAC
>NC_064810.1:106866552-106956407 GCF_023721935.1 Panthera uncia | reverse complement strand
TTTTTTTATTTTTTTCCCCCATCAGCTTTGAGAGACACAAGTGAAATTTGGAAGACCCCAAATTTGGAAATTTGGAAATAGCCCCAGAGAGAAAGGTTGAGCAACCCAGTTAGAAAGAGTAAGAAACAGAACTTATTTTCTGAAACTTCTAACCAGAGGTCTCTTTAACTTTGACACCCAAGTAGAGACATGGATGGAATAGAACAGGCTTCCAAGACAGGTTATGGAAACCCAGTGTAATTCCTTTACCAGATTACTCTCTCAACTCTATAAATAGCATATGTGTCTCAGATGCCATTTGAACATTAGGCTTTGCTTCACCCTGACCATAGCCATGTTGTCTCTCTGCCAACTCCAAGATGGCAGCATCAGGCTTTTACTGGAAATGTTTTCTATAGCCTGCATAGTGGATGCTAATGATACAGTTCCCTGCCCCTGCCTGAACAACCCCATGATTTTCATAATATCAATCCATACAGACAGTGGTCATTTGATAAGGAAAAGCATCCATTCTGTAAACTGTATTGAGCTATGAACACCTTGAGCTTGAAAAAAAAACAAACTGAAAAATGTCAAATATTGCATCCCATGCACGAAAAATTGGGGAGCTTCAGCCTAAAATAAATTTTTAAATACACCTTGATTTTATTACTAAAGAGACAGATTTTGTTTCATAAAAGATAGTACAAAGTTTCAAATTCCTCTATTTCCTAGATAAATAGAATTTATGTCATTTATTTATATATTTGATACATCTATCAATTGAAATTTCTAGGTGCCATTTTGATATAAAATCTATTTTGTTTCATTTGTTAATTTCTAAATCTGGCAAGAGATCATCATGATAAAAGCACAATACTTTCTTTAAGAGGCATATGTCAACAATCTCAGTTGAATATCTCTTGTGGCTTAGTTAAAAGGTGGACAAAAGTTACTAAGTTCAATTATGACTCCCCCCAAAAAATCCTAAAAATGGATTTATAAAAATGGATTTTTCATGCAAGGTACAGGGCATGTGCATATAAACTGGTACAAAGTAGTACCAGTTTAGGCTATTTCTTTGAAATTTTCATTGTTATTTATGTGTGTGGTTTGAGTCACAACAGTGAAGAAATAAATCATAAGGAAAAAAATCCAGTTCTATGTGTGTTCGGCTGCACTAATTATTTCTTATGAACAATATCAAGCATTTTAATTTTTCATTCTAACGAAGATGAAAAAAGCTAGTGGATAAATCATATAAAGACACTATTAAAAGAGGCCATGATTACCATACTGAACAATATTTTATAATTTTTTAAAGACCATTCCAATATATCCAAAGAAGGAATGAGGTTTTAGGAATATTTGCAATAAGTAAAAGAGTCATTTATTTTTTTTATTTTAGAATTTTCTACTAGACACTAAAGTGAAAAATACAAATACTAAATTTTTTGTGTTAATATTCCAGACAGTCAATATTAACTTTTCCAGAAGAGTTTATCTTACTAGGATTGAGCATGGACACTGAGGAAGCTCACACCATTAAATGGGAAAACAGTTCCCATTCAGTCTGTTTGCAGGGAAACAGACTGTGAGCCCGAGGTTAGCACCCAGGAGGCTTCCCTGGGGGCTCTGAGGAATGACATGGTGAGGTAAAAAAGAGATGTGGAACTGGGCAGAAGGCGAGGTTAAACTGTGATGCAGCTGTGATCAAGATCTCAGTCAGCCTCAGTGAATCCCATAGGAGGCCATGAAGCTGGGATGGCCCTCAGGGCCATGCAAGCTTGAGACAAGGAGGCCAGGCCTTTGTACCTCCACATCGACCGGATTTTGGACGTAGGCCACCCTAGGAAGGAGATGGAAACTGGGGCAAGGTCACCCCCTAAGGCTAAGAGCAATGCCTGGGGAAGGACTCAGCTGTGAACTGGCGGGCCGTGATCCTTGGGGCAGCTGGTGGACTGAAGGAGTCCTGGGCATTGCGTAAAGCCACTACCTGTCCCTGGTGTGGTGGACCGTTACCAATCAGCGATATTGAGCTGCAAGAATTCCTGACATTAGTAAAATGCAAAGAGAACTTCATTTCATGCTTGTCTACTCAGGTAAAATCCAAAGAGGAAAAATCACCAGGACAAAAAAAAAAAAAAAAAAAAAAAAAAAGCTGGAGTATAAGTTTGGTAAGAGCAGAAATAGATGTAATGCCATTCTGAGATCACTGACCTCTGCTGAAGTCTGATACTTATGTATTTAGAGTCTATCCCCCACCACATGCACATACCATACACAGCATGATCCTTGAGTCAAGAAAATTTCATCTAGCAATAGCTCCTGGCCAGACAAGTGTGACATCACCCTGATGAGCAGACATCAAGTGAAGAACTCTGCATGCCATTAGATACTCAGGCCCAAATTCAAAACATGTGCTCATAGGTAGATAATATGAATGCACAGGGACACTGACTTAGCCAGGAACATTTTATTTCCCTCATTACAGTGTTTCGGCTGCCGAGGAAGTTCTGTTTCCAAACACCTAATCCCAATAAAATGTAAAATGTAAAATGTAAAATGTAAACTATTTCTTTTTCTCAGTCTTCACTGCTTCTCAAAACTAGAATGGCTCGCACCAGCCACCCCACCAAATTCCCTGAAATTTTTTTGCCAATTAACAAAATATAATACAAACAAGTACATGTTGCCGTCAGTTACATTCACTAAAACCAACCTGAAAAGCAGAAAATCATTAATTATTTTTAAGTCAAATGTACAGAATATTAGAAATTGCATTGACTTTTTTAGTGGCACAGTTTGGGGTATAATCCGTGAAATCTGTCATGCATTTTTCCTCAACCAGAAGCCTACCTTTTTTTTTCAAGGTTAATACACACAAATAGTTTCAGAATCATTTCTACACCTAAGATACATTGACTAAGCTATTATCTGTGAAGCATACAGTGGCAGAGCAAGAAAGGATCTTAGGTTGCCTAGTTTGACCTGTTTTACAGATAGGAAAGTGAGACCAGAAATGGGAAGACACTAACCAAAGGACGTACAGCTAATTAGTAGCCACTGACACAAGGAAACCCAAATCCCAGAGCGGGGTTCCTTCTGCAATAATAGCTTCATTAAGAAGCTATTCATTAATAGCATTCAGAAGTTTCAATGCATTCTTGTTTTCTACCATCACTGCAACCAGTTCACACTGAATCTAGTAGGGGATTGTAGTTCCTAAAGCGGTAGGCAACACTAATGTTTAAATGTTTAAGCTACTTCAGTGTTTTGTGTGCAATCCAGGAAACTGTAGCCAGATTTTATATCTCGGGTAAACCTGTTTATGTCTTTTGCCTGGCCCTCAAAGCTGGGAAATGTGGTCACTGAGTCACAAAATTCAAATGCATCTAATATAAGTTCTTTACCTCGGCCCTAGGCCCATGCAGGATAGCTAAGCCCACGAGTGTCCTGTGTTGACAGAGCTGGCGTCTCTAATAGCTTCCAGCAATGTTCTGCCTGGCAAGAGGTTTCCAACTTGAGAGGACGCATGGCCTACAGCCAGCACCGATCATATAGCATGAAAAAATTAAAACCAGAATATAGTTTCAAAATCTGTAAGGCATTTTGAATGCCTGGCTTAACCGTGCACTGCAATTTTCATTCTAGCCTTCATACTTTATTCAGAACAGGATTTTGTGTGAGAATGTTTCAAGAGACTACAGAGGGAAAAAAACTCCATCATCACACATCTTCCCATACCTTTAAGCTTCTCTTAGCCATTTTTTCCCTTTTATTCCAGGTCTTTCAAGACAACAGAGAAAAAGAAAAAAAAAAACAATATACTTCTGCTGAGCATATTTTGTATATCACCGGTGGCGGATTAGCTCATTCCGTGCTCGTGAAGCTAAGGTTAAAAGTTCACCTGCAATAAGAGCTAATGACCTGCACTCTGACTTATGGCCCTAGACAGTGTTCCAGAACCTCATTACTTCTCTAATAAAAGATAGTAGGAAAACCTGATACATGAGTGAATGGCCTCCTCACAGGACTGGAAAATATCTTCAATGACACATCCTCCCCTGGAGGGCAGTATCACCATTCTTACATAAAAAGAGCAGAGGTGCTGACGTTTTTAAGAAACAAATTGCCTTCCAGGCCTCACCCTGAACGCTGGGGATGCAGTAATGAAGAAGTTAGGCACAGTCCCTGCCTTCTCAAAACTGTATTCTGAATTCTGCTTCTTCTGGGAGGCCTGTTGGAAAAGTTCACCTAACTCTGATTCCTTCTCGGAGCTTCTTCAGCAGGCAGGGTCTACAACTCAATGTTACAGGAATATTGGACTGGCACTGGCATTCTGCTTACTTCACTATCATTCATTCCTGCAATGCTATTAGTGTCATTTCCCTGGCTAGATTACACAATCTTTGATATCAAGAACCATTGCTTTTTATTCTCTATCTTGCTTGATACAAGTAAGATACAATTGATACAACTGATATTAATTACCTGTCGCCTTTTTTTGTCTCTGTTAAGCAGCTGAAAAAAATTACAGTTACGGAAAACCGAGTGATTTCAGACAAAGTTTGGACTGATAATTCATTTCCTTGAAAATTACCTTTCAAAACTTAGAGAATAATCTAATATTGATCCACATAATATGCAAAGCCTAGACATAAACTTATAAGTAATATATTCATACATGAACGTTAATACATAGTCTCTGTATAATATCAAGTAAAAATAAATTATTAACACTTTATAAGCATAGGAAAGAAAATAAAGATAGACACCAAAATACTAAGTGAAACCATATGAAATCGTGGCTTGTGTTGCTTAAGAATGTTCAGCTTCTAGCAAGTCTGTGGTTAAACCTGTTATTAATCATGTTTGGTTCTCAATGTGGACTTTATAAGTGAATTAAAATGCTCTTCATATGTTAGGGTATCTCTATTACTTTTCTGTTTTCCTCCAGTGAACATTTACAGTAAAATTAGAAAAACAATTTAAAAATTATTCTGATTTATTGACCATACTAGTAAAGGATCCTTTTTTAAAAATCTATGAAAAGACGGCCCTGTCCCAGGAAGTCTGGCATCTGTTTTCCTGAGTCTTGGTCAATCCAGCTCAGCGCTCCTTGAGAAGGCAGCTCTTTAGTGTCTAACACCCTCTAGTGAGCAGATCGCAAACCCTCGGTTCATTCTTGTAATTACGCTTGAGAACGGAGGGTCCCTATCCAGCATGGTTACTAACAGTTTTTAATTGCAGAGACTTGCAAGCATGCCTTACTAAATGAGCTCAGTTTTTGTTTTTTCAGACCATGTGAGTTCAATATTTCTACTCTTAATGGGTCCAGCTCTTATTTGACTTTCAGACTCAGAGCACAGTACCACAACATTTAGGACATCAGGGTGAGCTACATAATCCATGACATTTCTAACTTCAGTGCAACCTATCTCTATTACCTACTGCACTTGCTGCAGGGATAATGCCCACATGACTGACAGGAAGAACCACATTTGTAGCCAATACAGGAGGGCTGGTGGGGATTATTAAATGCCACATGATGGAGCTGTGCTCCTGAGCCAAACATGGCTTTGCATAGTTGGTTTTTATTCAGAAACTGGATAAATGTCATCTATACACTTTCAATTTGCCTTCTGTTGCACTCATACTGTGGGTTTACGTTAATTGTGAAAACTTTCATTCTATGCATCAAATAAATGAACATCTAAATATATGTACTCATTTATAATTTGTACTTCACTCACTTCCTAAATTTATTAACCATTGCATTCTGAGGTTGAATTTCTTCTTGAAAAAAAAAAACTTAACTTTATTTGAGAGACAGAGAGAGAGAGGCAGAGAGAGAGAGAGAGAGAGAGAGGCAGAGAGAGAGGGAGAGAGAGAATCCCAAAGGCTCCGTGCTGTCAGCGAAAGGCCCGATGCGGGGCTGGAACGTGTGAACTGTGAGATCATGACCTAAGCTGAAACCAAGAGTCCCACGCTTAACCAGCTGAGCCACCCAGGCACCACAATGAGGTTGAATTACTTCTGATGGAGACTTTTTGGCACATCTACAGGATAACTTCTTTCTTCCCCAGGAATGTCCCAACCAGTGAGTCGACACACTCTCACTTCCCTTTACACTGGGAGGTTTTGTTCTTTGTGAGCTACAAGCCTCAGGCTGAAACCCAGCTCCCATCACCTGCTTTCATTGGTTCAACAAGTATTTAATATTAAAAGTAAGTCGCATGGTGTTTTTTGCGATGTGCAGGATAGAAAGATGATTTTTTTTGTTTTGAAAGTTGAAAATTGCCCCAGAACAGATCATAAGCCAGAGGAGTTCTTATCTGTATGTAGCACCTCTAAGTAAGGCAGAATGTGACAAGTGGCCCCCGTGAAAGGTACAGATAATGGTGGGTCATGAGGGGGGAGTAGAGTCATCATCACAGATAGCTTCAGGGAGGACGTGGCCCTAGCGCTGAAATGATGACCCAACTCAAACTCTTTCTGGGGCCCGCTCCCGCCCCACCCTCCTCTGCCCCAGTCTCTCCTCTTCCAAGTGTTGGCTACTTTTCTTGCCTGTCACCTGTGAGAACTAAGTCATGGCTGAGGATTGGTCAGATGCCAAGGGGAAGGTGGGCCTGGGAAAAGGGAAAAAGAACAAAAAAGTCAGGACCCAGGAGAAGAGAAAGGCAGAATGTGTCCCGCGGAGACTGGTAAAGGTCTCATGCTTCAGGACTCAGGGCAACAAAAACCTACTACACGTCCCCTATTTAACATGCAGCTTGATGCAGGCCCAGGGGCAAGGGCATCGTGTAAGTAAAGCACACCTATGCCAGCACACGTAAGTGCTTAGAGCTCTGGGTAAGTACGTCCCCTCCATCTGCCCAGCCACAGCCATAGCACGGGAAGGAAGAGTTTCTTCCACTCCTGTGATAGCCAAGGGCCATCCAGCCCAGAGACAACACTGTCCTCGAGTTATCCCAGCAAATTTGAGGCTTTGAGTTCAGGTTCGCTTGGTTTGGGTCATCCTGTTTCATATATGTTGAAAAAGCAAGAAAAGACCCATCCTTCTTATAATAGGGAATAGGATGCACTTTTTCTTCAATGTCCTTAATAATCTCCTGCTATAAGTAATGGACAGGATGGAATAGACCCGGGGAAGGGTCCTTCAGGGACACAGACCCACCTTACATCCTCACAGAAGGATGAGAAAGGATGAATAAAGTTAGTGATTTACACTGTGTTAAGGATAAGTAAACAGATGCTTCCAGACAGTTTGTCCTAACAGTAGGAGGCATGTGTCAGTCTGTGAGTAGCTCGGGTCTCCACCTCACAGAGGACACCACGGGCTCACGTGTGCCCAGCGCACACACAGCTTCAGTCCTGGGACGCTGAGCCTGCTTCCCTTTCAGCTTCGCTCTCCCACCAAACAACTGGGAAAGGAGCGTTCTCTCTGAGCTCAAGGATCAGAACCATTCACTACAGAAGCTTCCACTTTGCCCCCAGAAGTGAAGGCAGCTGAGCGTGAATACGTGTCTGGAGAGACGAAATTTGGAGATACCCGGCTGGAATCCACGCCTCCTCATTCCCACAACTCTGCATCCACATGTCTCCGGGTGGCACCTGGCTTTTAGCCTGGGGCCTGGGGGGGGATAGGAGTTCCAGCATTATTAGCCATATAAACTGTTGTACGGGGGAAGCTTTGGTATACTACAGCAGTTTGGATTTAGTGCAGCACTGACTCAAGCAGATGGCAATGGAGAACTTCAAATTCCTCCATACGGGTAAGGAATCCACTTCATGCTTTTAAATAATTACAACAGTTTTTGTTCTGATACAGCCAATGTTTAGGTACAAAAAGAAAATAAGAATGACATTTATTTTTTCCCTTTTTGTCTGAAAGAAAGTCTAAAATCTAAGTTTATTAATTCATCTGACTCAAACTATGTTATGTTGTGGCTCTGAACAAGGCACAGCAGAGGCTCTGTGGGAGGATATTGAGATGAACAGGACATGATGCCCCATCAGATAAAAACCCGATGGCTCTGGTCTGTCCGTGCAAGGACATTCACAAATAGTTCAACAACCAGATGTTGGAGATAAGTTTAACAAGACCTACTTACTTCTGACTCTAAATATGAAGACTTACTGAAATCATGAAGGCAGCTGGACCAGATCAGCAATCCCCAGATCTGGCTGATGTTTTTCAAGTTCTTCTTCCAGGTATTCTGATTTACTGGGCCCGCATAAGGACAGTGACGGATGTATTTTTAAGCTCCCCAGGAGAATCTGATAAATGCGATGTCAGATGTGGGATCTTCTTGCCACTAGATGACCTTTGATGTCCCTTCCAAATACGAAAGGCCCTCATTACTGTGAAAGACAGTCAAGGCAAAGGAACTGGCTCCTGCTGGGCCACTTGCCTGCTCAGCTGAGCCAGAGCTGAGAGTTCTGAGAGTTTTAATAGCAATCCATTTGGAAAGAGAGATGGGCCTTTTATTCTGCATATGGATCTCACAATGTGTATTGTAACCAAACGTGGTTATCAATATGCCATTAATGCCATTTCCAAAAAAAGAGCCACTATTTCAGTCTTTCAGAAAACAGCGGATGTAGTGAATACATTTTTGAAGAAACATGTCAACATTTGTGATTACTGAGCAGAAACCGACATGATGCATGATATTGCTAATCTGCTTTACTTGAAAGCAACTGGAGCATGAGCGTTAGCATATATTCCTTTTTCAGGGAGCCAATTTAACTAAAAGCCAAACAGACAGTACAAAGCTTTGTAACTTAGACAGAAATAGTTATTAAAACTGTCAAGGGCAACACACTTAAGGATGAAAGTAAACTGCAGCTGACGGGTTCTTGTTACTTGCTCATATCCATATTTCCCTTGGATCCATGCCTGTCAATTCAAAATTAGTAAGCTCCAATGAGTAATTTATTTTATTTTGATGGAAGTGTCTGAGATTCTTTGGGGAGGGGGTGGAGATAACTATTTCTAAAATAAAAATAATGCACCCCTGCTGATTATTAGCTGATATACATATACATTTAAATTTACATTACATAAATTTCATCTTACATATAAATCTCCCAAGCATCCACTCCAGGAATATGCTATATTTATAAGGATCTTAGAATAAGGGTCTTCAGCTCCAATGTTTTTCTTCCAGTTCCTGTAACCATCACCATCAGTGCCATTCTTTTGATATTTACCATCTATTCCCGATTTGTGACAATGCATCATTCTGGTCCTCCTCTTTGCAGGAGGGGGTTATGATGTGATAGATGGAGTCCACTGGGTCTGTGGGCCCACCAAATAAGATTTACCTTGTTCCTGAATTCATAATTGGGACTGGCATGCTTAATCAATGCTTTTGTCGGTAGCTATAACACAAGTTGGGGCCTCAACTTGTGAGATAAGGGGTATCATGGTGGGGAAAGTCAAACTGAAGCCTCTGAAAATGCCCACCACCAACTTTTAAAAAATATCAGGTCCAAGGGGTGGGGAGATGGCAGGAATCAATGCTACCCTTAAGGACCTAAAGGATGAAAGATGGTCGTTAAAATTTTTTTTTTTAAAAAAAGGGGATGCCTGGGTGGCTTCGTTGGTTAAGTGTCCGACTTCGGTTCAGGTCATGATCTCACAGTTTGTGAGTGTGAGCCCCACATCAGGCTCTGTGCTGACAGCTCGGAGCCTGGAACCTGCTTCAGATTCTGTGTCTCCCTGTCTCTCTCTACCCCTACCCTGCTTCTGTTCTCTCTCTGTGTGCGTGTGTGTGTGTGTGTGTGTGTGTGTGTCTCAAAAATAAATAAATGTTAATTTTTTTTTTTTTTTAAAGGGATGCAGGATGGTGGTACCCATCAGATCTTCATTTCATTCTCCTGTCTGGCCCATGGAGAAACAAACAGGCTCTAGAGTGGAATATTGAAAACTCAACTAAAGAATAGCCCAATTGCAGCCACTATGCCAGATGTGGTATTTTTCTGGCCATTGATTTGACATATCTTCTTTTCTAATCAGAGAAGTTCAGGGGCACCTTGGTGGCTCAGTCAGTTGAGTGTCTGGCTCAGGTAATGATCTCATAATTCGTGAATTGAAGCCTCTTGTCAGGCTTGTTGCTGTGGGTGCAGAACCAGCTTGGGATTCTCTGTCCCCCTCTCCCTCCTCCCCCTCCCCAACTCATGCTTTCTCTCAAAATTGAATAAACGTTTGTTAAAGAAAAGGAGATCAGAAACAGTTTCCATTCACATGGAATAGGCAGGACTGTACAAACCCCGAGCCATGTCAACTCTCCTTCCACTGGTAACAATATACTCCAAAGATGTGTGGACTATGTGGATATCCCACAAAGAATCACACTGATGCATTACGTATATAACATTATGCTAATTGGCCAGGATGAGTTGAGAAGTCTAGCGTGCCGGAGGCTTTGGAAAGACTCATGTGCTCCAGAAGGTAAAAGATAAGCCTTACAAAGATTCAAGGGACTTCATCAATAAAAATCCTGGAGTCGAGTGGCAAGAGGCATGCCAGTAAATCCTCTCCAAAGGAAAAGACAAATTATTATATCTTACACCTTCAACCTTGAAAACGTTAGCTCAGCGCATTGAGGTTCTACAGGCGGCATGTGCCACACCTGGGAATATGCTTCAGTCTCCATAGTGGGTGACACAAAGTCCACCAGCCTTAAGTGGGACCCAGAGAAGAGAAGAGCTCTACAGCAGGTCTCGGCTCTGGTGCACAAGGAGTCCTGTCACCTGGGCCTGTGAACCGGCAGACCCTATAGCGTGAGAGATAGTAGCTGTGGGAAGAGACGCCGTGTGGAGTGTGTAGTAAACCCCAGTGGAGGATGACCACACAGGCCCTGGGCGTCTTGCACACGGCCATGTCCCATGCAGGAAAGAATTCAAGGCCTCTTGAAAAACACCTTCTCGGGGCTCCTGGGTGGCTCAGTCGGTTAAGCGTCTGACTTCGGCACAGGTCGTGATCTCACAGTTCATGGGTTCGAGCCCTGCGTCTGGGCAGCTCAGAGCCTGGCGCCTGCTTTGGATTCTGTGTTTCCCTCTCTCTCTGCCCCTCCCCCATTCATGCTCTGTCTCTCAAAAATAAATAAAAGTTAAAAAAAAATTAAAGAAAAACACCTTCTCATTTGCTCCTGGGCTATGTGTGAGGTTGAGTGGTTGGCCATGGGACACCACCAGAGCAATCATGCATCCAGAACTGCTCAGCATGAGCATGGGCCTATTATCAGACCCACCAAGTCATAGTGTCCAGTGAGCCCAGCAGCAATTCATCACAAGATGGAAATAGTATGTCTGGGATCCCAAATGAGCAAGATCAAAGGGCACAAGCAAGTTGTGTGAGCCGGTAGCTCAGACCCCCTTGTCAACCACGTTGTCGTTTTCTCAACGCAAAGCCACAGCCATATGGGGGATCCCTTACGAGCAGCTGACCATGGTTTGGGGATGGGTTGGCTCAGTAGGTGGTACAAGCTGAAAATGGATGGCGGCTGTTTTAGCCTCACTCATATGTGGCCAAAAAAGAATGGTTTCAAGTCCTCTGAATGCTTATATCAGGACCAGAAAATGATCTGGCCCGTGGAAATTAAAGACCAACAACATCTGACCCACCCTGAAAGGATTTATTTTCCAACTGATTGATACCCAGGATACTATTACTGTTATAGGTATTCAATATCCAGCAGATACTTTTTCATGGTAACTGACAACCTGAAAGCCAGCCAGCTGAGCTACCTACCCTCAAACTAATTGCAAATGATGCTTTTCAGAGTCCCAGATCCCTTCAGTGTCCAATATCATCATCTTCACCTGCTGAGGGTATAAGGCTTTGATATTGGGTCACCTTAGAATACAAAACAGGTTTTGCCAGAAGCCCACAGGCAGGATGCAGACACGTCCCTGGGAATTTCACAGGAACAAATTCAAAGCTTTTTCCATACTAATTATATTAAGACCAAGGAGACCTAGCTGCCACGTACAATAGACCTAAAATAAAAAGTCCAGTTCTTTAAAAAGTGGCAAACTGGGATGCCTGGGTAGCTCAGTCGGTTGAGCATCCGACTTCAGCTCGGGTCATGATCTCGCGGTCTGTGAGTTCGAGCCCTGTTTCGGGCTCCGTGCTGACAGCTCAGAGCCTGGAGCCTGCTTCGGTTTCTGTGTGTGTGTCTCTCTCTGCCCCTCCCCCACTCATGTTCTGTCTCTCTCTCTCTCTCTCTCTCTCTCTCTCTGTCAAAAATAAACATTAAAAAAAATTTTTTTAAGTGGCAAGCAATTAGACTTTATTCCTTCTTGTAAAACTTATTGAGAAAAGGCAGTACATTTTATATATGGGAAAACATGCATAGTCATTTTAATTATACCACATTCAGGAATCCCGCCCGGTGCCTCCTTTTGCACCATCCCAGGAACCTAATTAGCTTTCTGGTTATGACTTCATCTTGCTGCCACACTTGGAATGACCACCATTCAAACACAATCATACTGACATGCAACATGCTGCACTGTGACATGGTCAGTGCCATGTGGCAGCGCTTTCTGCCAAGTCTGACATGTGCTGCCTCCTCTGGCTGACTGGTATCTGAACCTGACAGAGGCTGTACAAAACCTTTCTGCTACCTGTTCAGGAGGCAGTGCATGCCAGGGGGCCAAATCATTCTGCTTTCTTAATCCTGTATTCCCTTAGCATATGGAAAGAAACAGGAGAGTCTTCCCGACCTGGACCTGGGCAAAACTGTCAACCATTCAAGAGAAACTTACAGCCAAAAAGAAGCATGGCATGGGATTCCTCTGGACTAACCTTCACATTTTGCAAACTGAAGACCCATGCTGTAAGTAGTGGATGAGGCTTTGACAAGGCCACTCAGCTAGAGAGCAGGAAACGCTGGTGGGGGCGCCATTATGACAGCACACTCTGCCAAAGCTGCATCATCAACCAACTGGGTGGGTTGCCCTAGAAATCCTCCCTCTAGTTCCTGCCCCCCGCACAGCTCCAGCTCGTTCTCTGGTTACTGCCCCTCTGCTCCATCTCTGGCATCTCTCTGGTCTGGTCGGTGCCAACTGTTTCTCTTGGTATATGCTATCAGCTGGGATCTGGTCAAGAGAATAGTTATGCTAGGTATTTAAAACAGAGGGGATTTAACTCAGGACTTGGTTGTATGGTTGTTGGAGCACTGAAAGAGCAAAAATTCGCAGGCTAAAATAATCTGGATATTACTAACTGCAGGAAGCAGCTACCACCACCACAGGTGGGGGAACAACAGGAAAGAAGTGGTATCATCAGAGGCCAGGCATTCACAGGGGGGCTCCCCAGGGTGCAGGTGCCCCAATGGCCAGGGCTATAGCCCTCAGCTGGTGCCTTGAGGCTGGTGCCTGGCTCTATAAAGAAATTGTCATATGATTGTTGCTGGTCAAATCATTCCAATAGGAGTTATACTATCGCTAAAGAAAACAAACCGCTTATGTAAAGAAACTGTTTTATAGCAACTGAAAGCCTGTTATGCTAATGAAAGATCATTTTATGTAATCATTAAAGCCCAGTCCCTTAAGGATATATACTAGGCAAAACTTTGCTGCCTGGCTCAAATTACTGCATATAGTTGACAATAATCAAAAACCATTTCTTCAAATTCTGTAATTAAGACTGCTCACTCAAATTTGACTTTCGCCTTATCCCAGCTTGTCTGAATTGGTACAGTTCTTACCAAAAGCAATAAATCAAAACCATCATAATTAAACTATTGTGGTCAGCCTCATCCATCATAGGTCTATCATAATTGGACCTATAATTGCTTTTGTCATTGCCTCAGCTTTTATTAACAAAAATACTTGCTAGTCTTTAATAAGAGTCAGTTATATACCAGGTAATTTATAAAACTTTCACTTGATCATCACAACTTATCTGTGAGGTTTAAGTATTATTATTTCCATTTAAAAGTAAGGAAGGAACTATGAAAATTTCCATGACTCGCATTCGCAAAGTTTTTTAAGGGGTTACTTATGACTTACAATATTAATCTCTGTCTTCTATGCTATTACAGAGATTAGATGAAATTATATAAAAAATAACCCAAAAGAACACGTAATAAAAAAAAAAAACTATCCAAAATGGAGCATATGGAGAATTTTTGTAATTTTTTTTCATGTTTGTTTATTTTTGAGAGAGAGAGAAATAGAGTGTGAGCAGGGAAGGGTTAGAGAGAGAGGGAGATACAGAATCTGAAGCAGACTCCAGGCTTTGAGCTGTCAGCCCAGAGTCCCACACAGCGCACGAACATGCAAACCTTGAGATCATGACGTGAGCCAAAGTCAGACGCTTAACCGACTGAGCCACCCATGCACCCTCCATATGGAGAATTTTTATCATAGTTGTTGCAACATCTATGTCAACTAATTCTCTTGTGAGAGAATCCATTTCTGTTATCCTAAGCCACCCAGTTTGTGTGCCTTTGCTATGACAGCTCCAAGAAACTAATATACCTGGTCATTTGGATTGGATGCTGGCTGGATATTGTAAATTTTACATTTTGCGGGGTACTGGATTTTGTTGTAGCACTTTAAGGAGTATTGGACTCTATTTTAGCATGCAGTTACTTAGGCCCAAGTTACTTAGGAACAGTTTCATCCTTTTGAAACTTGCTTTAAAGTTCACCAGGATGGGTCAGGAGAAACTGGCAGTCTCGTGCTAACCCCCTTCTTCTCATCCTACTCAATGTCCACATCTTACAAGGCCTCCCCACTCTAGCTTGTGGGGATATGATATACTCCCAACCCAGTGTGAACTCTGGGACATGTTTGATCTAGTGCTGGCTGAGTGTCTTCTCACACACGAGCAGATCAGAGCTCGGCCAAAGACCAGAGAGGACCCATCTGGGTGTCTCAGAAACTCTCTGTAGCTCTCTTCCCTGATATTCTGTCCCACAAACTCCAGGCATCTAGCCCCCAGAATTCCAATTTCAAGCTCTTCAACTCAGCCAGACTTCCAGACTTGCAGCCTGGAAACTGCCTTTGGGCAACAGTTTGGGTCAGTTCCAGAGCTCATCTTATTGATTTGGTTGTCCTTTCCTCAAGGATCACAGTCCTGCATTGCTTCGTAGCCAATGTGTGGAAACCTTTGTTTCCTACATTTTGTCTGGTTTTCCTTTTTTATGTTAGAGATTGAATCCAGTCTCTGTTACGTGTTACCATGGCTAGAAAGTATGTTAGTTATTTTTTAAGTAAACAAGAATATGGTGTTTTGAATGTTTCATTTTTTTCCTCCTTCTTAGGATCTGGATGGCACATCTCACCTCACTACTCCAGGCTAATGCTTAACATATCATGTATATTTTTGGCACCATGAGGTTTTTCTGTGAAGTCTCCAAGAAAGAGAAATCTAAAAGTTGAACCAGATCCTGACAGGCCAGACCCTAGGAACCCCAAATTCAATAAACATCTCACATTACTAATGACTGTTGGAGGCAAACTGGTGACAGAAACTATGTTCTGCTCTCTAAGTGATTTCATAAGCTAAGCAGATGGCAAACTTCCTCACTAGCTAACAGGTGCAAATGGTCTGATTCCCACCAATTCCCACCAATAATCTTTACCTCAGCACTGTGCTGGACTGGAGGCAGGGCAGGAGGTTGTGAGGGAGACAAGAAGCAATCAGCGCAAATGAAAGCAGATTTCTTGTACGGGGTGTGATGCGATCATCAGAAACCAGGAAATTTACATAAGAGTAAGTTAGGCAAAAAGCAACAGTTTACTAAAATATGCTAAATTACATAGACTTTATAAACACGTCAAATTCTACAGGCTGACATTTTTATAGCAGTTATGGATTACAAGATATCCCCATATTTATTTATTTGCTTCAACCCTACTTCATCCCAGGCTTCAATTTTTCAGCTAATGGAAATTCCATTTTCCAGATGCTGAGGCCAAATGGGGGTCATTATTGGCTCTTCCTGCTCATATATCTTCGATGAAATCCATCAGCAAATCTAGTAAGCTCTAAGTATAAAACAGATCTAGCTGCAACCACTCCTGGATACCCTTGATGCCCGAGAGACTGTCATCTCTCTCCTGGATTCCCAAAAAAGCATCCTCACTGGTGAACCTGCTTCCAGCCCAGCTCTCCAAGACTATTCTCAATCCAACTATCAGAATGATCCTAAATCAAATTATGTCAGTCCTCTGCTCAAAACCCTGCAATGTCCCCCTATTTGTCTCAGAGAAAAAGGCAAAGTACTTAAAATAGCTAAGACCCCAGAGGACCCAACTACTCTGCCCCCACAACTGCTTCTTCTTACCTTGCTCTATTTTTCTTTTCTTTTAATAAGACTTTCATCATCTAGCATGCTATGTAATTCAGTTATGCCAAAGGGCAATACAGTCTAGCCAATTATCAATGTTGATTGATAAGATGTTGACATGTATTCCCTCGACTAAGGCATTTTACAAAGGCAAGTTTATATACTGTTACTAACTAACCTCAGCTAGCAGAAGCTGACCTTAGCAGGAGCCTATAGAACAGTTTGATGTAGATAAGGGTGAGCTGTGCCCCCCCTCTTGCTATTCAGGCTATAACAAAAGCAAAGGTAACATGTATACAGGTACGTGTTGACCACACACTCATTAGCAAGCAGCACAAAACTCCACGTAAGCTAACAGAAGTCCCATCTTCCTGGATCCCTTTTAGGTTTCCTGACAAGTTCACTTGAGGCAGATACAACAGCACATAGAGGCAACATTCTGTTAGACTTTTAGGCATCAGCAAGCAATCATCTTACACCAATGGGACACGGGACAATTAGGGACTGAGAGTGTGGTATCTTCCCTAAGGATGTAGACTGTAGGCCTCCTCCAGTTTTTACATCTTATTCATGCAAGAGGAACAGCCAATCCTTATATGTTGACTATCTCACATTGCTTACAAAGGAGAGCCTATTTCTAACATGCATTATGTATGCAACAGATTCCGCGTTTTGACAATAACAGCTCTGACATCTAACTCTAATTGAATGTCTAATTATCATAGCCTTGATTTGATCAAGATACAAATAACAAAGCTTATGGTAGCCATGTTGTGTATGAGGCTTCTCTTTTCTAGTAGCCTGGGTGGCTCAGTCAGTTCAGCGTCTGACTCTTGATTTCAGCTCAGGTCATGATCTCCCGGTCGTGGCATTGAGCCCCGCATCAGGCTCTGTACTGAGCATGGAGCCTGCTCAAGATTCTCTCTCTCTGTCCCTCTGCCCCTCTCCTGCACTCTTGCTTTCAATCTCTCTATATATGTATATAAAAAAGTAATAAAAATAAAGAGAGAAAGATTTTGTAGCACATGGCAATTTAACAGGCACCTCTAGTGACAAATAGTTCAGTGCCTACTATTTTCACTATAACAAGCACCAACACAGAGTGTTCATTATATTTTATTATGTTTTATGTATTACATATTTATTTATTAAATATAACAAGTAAATATATTATGTATTTATTATAGTTATTGTTTCCTTTTTTTTTTTTTTTTTCCTTTTCACAGCCACAACTAATGATTAATTCCTGGCATCATGTAACAAGCTGTGGAAGAAACTGAAAATCCAGTCATAAAAAAAGGACTCCAAAGGGCAGGAATGTTACATCAAAATTTCCTAAGCATAAGTAACTGCCCTCTCCCCAACCAAAAACTTCTTAGGTCTGTGGGAAGAAGAGATGAAAGAAAGATGGCCTTTTTACAAGATCAGAAAATTCCCAGGCAATCAGTGTCTGGGCAGTGTCAGGGCAATCAGAGTCTGAAGTGTCAATCATTTTTATTTTTTTAAGCACTTTCTTGGATGTTTTATGATTTGAATGATTCTGTTGTGAGTGTAAAATAATTGGCTTTTCCATTTAAAAAAGCAATAATGTGTTTCTAGTAAAAATGCTAGATTAAAAATACTCTCTTGTCATATGCCAATATTTTTTTCATTTTTATGTTTGCTAATGTCTCGAGGCAGATAGAAACATCAGATAAGCTAGAAGTGAATTTCAATATAAAAATTATTCGTTGTACGTGAGTCAACAATATTCCCCACAGAAAGCTCTGCCGAGTGCTATCAATCTAAAAAATATTGCTCTATCAAGCCATGCATCATCCAGAGAGAGTTATAAAATAAAATCTTTCTTGATTTCTTTATTGGGTTTTGCCAAGCAGTATTTCCACTGTTTACATCTTTCAGATTACAAGGTGTCTAAAATGAACGATTTAAAAAGAGATCTTGAAGTGTTCCATGGAAAGCCACCCGGTCTTTCCAAATTTTCAGTTATGGATGAAGAAAAACAGAACACATGTTGATGCTGGCAGGGCCAAAGTGGGGTTAAAAAATGTTCCTGCCTTTGCAGAAGGCATGATTTGGTGTGGGCCTTAGAGAATTGTTGGAACTTGGCTCATGGAGAGAGACAGCACCATTTCAGGTGAGAGCCGAGCACAAGTCTGTCACGGAGACCGGAACGAACATTAGTCAGCATGAGAGGGAGGGCTGAGGAAGGAGAGCAACGAGGGAGACAGGTTATAAATGAGGCACTGAAGCAAATCAGTTTGACAACTAAGGTGCGTGATCTAAGAAGCAAATTGAGTACTTGTTGAGGGCATGAGCAAGCAGAGGTCCCTGAAAAGGAGAAATATTAAACTTGGCCAAGTTTATCAAGAATTTTGCAAACCAAAATTCTAAGAAGGGGCTATTTACCTTCCAGAGTAGATGTAACCTGTGTCTTTTATGGGTCAGGGGATGCTTTACTTTGAATCATGTAAGATAAATATTGAGGGGTGGTGACACCATCATTCCTTAGTCCGGGGCCCTAGAGCAGGAAGCTTGGAAAGGTAAGAGAAAAAAAATCCACTGACTTAGCAGGGGAAGAAAGTAGAGCCTTGCAAGGATTAACTGAGCAGTGCTCTACAAGGTGGAGGAGAGCACAGTGAGAATTCCTCCATTCCAGGTGTGAGATGATCGGGGCACTGCCAGGAGGACTAACCCATGGGTAATTTTGAAAACAACGTCATTCACCATTACAAAAAGGCAGTGGGGTTGAAAGTAGCATAATCCATTTTCATTCTCTTTTTGTATGGCAGAATTACCCTATGTATGTAGGTTAAATGCAGCTAAATCTGTTAATGCTGTTTGTATAATAATCTCCCAATAATAACATCAAATCTTATAAAATATGCATATATGGAGATAGGTAGGTAGATCTGTAGATGCAGAGATAAAGTTGGTTAAGTTACTAAAGTTACTTTAATTCACAATAAAACTAAAAGATATTCCCACAAGGTTCATGTATTTTTAACACAAACTTCCTCATATACGCTGAATTGTAAAAATAATGCCAAAAAAAAAAACAATTTTGCTGTAAGTCCGACTTAAAATTAATGTCTTAATTTTACCTCTTTTAAAACCTAGATAGAATTTTAGAAAATCATCTGAATTATCTTGTGTCACTCCGACAGATATTTAGGAAAGATTCTACTGCAGGATTTTCTTTCTGATATTCTTCAGGGAGCAAGCAAATGAGACTACTCAAATCATAGCCATTTCTAAAAATAACAAGCATTTCTCACTTCATGCCACTAGATGGCACACCTATACATAAATAAACCAGGAAATTTTGTATAAAGGAGGAAATGAATCTAGGTTAAAATAAGTCTTGTCAAATCAACACTGGAAGAAGATGGAAAGTACCTGGAAAATGATTATCATTTTGACTATTCAGAAATGATTTGAAAAATTAATTCAGCCACAGTCCAGTGTGTCAGTTTCCTGGGGTATTGTAACAACTGAGTGACTTAAAACAACAAAAATTTATCAGTGCACAGTTGTGGAGGCTAGATGTCTAAAACCAACATGCCAGCAGGGTTGGTTCCTTCTTGAGGCTCTGAGGGGGAATCTGTCCCAAGATCCTTTTCTGGCATGGGTGGTCACCAGCAATCCGTGGTGCTCTTGGCTTGAGGACCCATCCCTCCAATCTGCATCTTCACCTGGCTTTCTCACCCCTATGTCTCTGTGTCTTCACGTGACCTTCCCATAAGGACACCAGTCACTGGATTTAGGGCCCACCCTAATCCAGCACTGGCCTCATCTTAACTAATCATATCCGCAAAGAGCTATTTCCAAATAAGGTCACATTCTGAGGCTCCAAGTGGACTTGAATTTGGGGGAGACACTATTAGGCCCAGTATACACACAGCGACATGCGTCCTGGGTAGGTAGGTTTGAGCCCAGTCTCACCACTGCCATGCTGTGGGACCCATGGACAAGTGACATAACCTGTTTAAGCTCCATGTCTTTTTCTTGTAAAAAAAAAAAATAAAATAAAAGAATAATAACAGTATATAACAGTAAGTATAGCCTTGCTATGAGGATAATACATGCAATATACTCAGTGCCTGGCACATTGTAATCAGTCAATAAACATTAGTTATTACTACTGTTGTGATTTTTATTATTATAATTCAGAAACAGGGCTTCTATCTTGTGTTTTCACCAGAACCTGAAATAAGAGGTTCTCTGACCTGAGTTTGAGAAAATGAGGAAGGGGATGAAATGCATTTCCTGAAAGACCGGGCCTTGTTTCTGTACTGTCTCCCCTCCAGGAAAGGGCCCTGGACCTCCTATGTTTTGATTTTTTTTCATCATGCATTTATTTATATTACTGGGTCTACTTTCCAAAAAGGCTCTGTGATAGCAATGTCCTAATGTTGTCTCTCTGTTTCCTTAAGTCCTAAGTGTACCCAGGAACGGTCTGTACCTAGAAGAGCTTAGGACTCTACAGTGTTTTAGTAAAGGGGAAATTAGGGAGCCACAAGATGCAGCTGGCTATCCAACCCAGAAGCACAAACAGCTGGGGACAGGCAAGCCAAGTCCTGCCTGAGCACATGGAAAGGGGTGGGGGGAGGGGGGTTCAGGCTGCGTCCAGTCAGGACAGCAGTTGTGACAAAATAATCACGCTTAGGGGCTAAAGTCAGCCATGGACCTGGTGGATAAAGTGGTACTACTGGGGAGGATCCCTCCAAGGAACTCCGGGAAAGGAGTTTGAAGATGGCCTGAGAATGAGCCAGGCAGAAGGAGAAAGGCTTTCAGACAGAAGAGGGTACCAAAGAAGGAGAGAGTGAGAAGAAAAGGTCTCTTTCCAGAGCACCCAGGCTCAAGGGAAACACAGACTCTCAGAATCCCCACCTAGATCCCCCCTGGCATCTGCCACTTCCATGCTCCCCAAGCAAAACCATCACCCCTGCCAGAAGCCTGCTCTGACTTCTGTATTCCCTTTCTAGAAGACAGCCCCCCAGGCTCACCAGCCAGAAGCCAGGGGTTATTATGGAGTGAGCCCTTGCCCTCATGGTCCATATCCTGTGGGTTCCACAACTTCAGAGTCACATGAATCTATACCCTGTGCCTCTACCTTTCCTATTACCTGCAGAACAAAGTCTTCAGCTAGGAACACAAGGCCTTCATAATCTGAATCCCGTCTAACTTTTCAGTCTCACCTACTCTGGCCTCTGCTGGCAACTTACACTCCCTCTATAATGAACACGTGTGATTGCTGGATGAATAAATGCATCGCCACAAACAGGAGCAGGTTTATGGTTTCCAGAGGGGTGATATATGTTTGCAAATACTTTGCTGTCAAAGTCTATCTTTTAATAAATCACTCAAGGGTTTTCTTGTTAAATTGACAGTTCATCATGGATTGAAAGGGATCCCATCCACTGTGAGAATAGAGACTACATCTTCCTCAGTCCTAGCAGAGCACCTCACGCAGTAATATCTACTGAATGGCAAGAGCTAATTTCCAGGCCCTGGGGACTTCAATATGGAGTTTTCTCCCAACATGAATCTTTGACATAGATCCTGATAATCTGTCTTGTACATGGTAGAAGCAAAAATGACATGGATTAATGCACCCTCTTCTGCAGCAAGATGCCCATGGCAGGTGACTCTGACACAGAGGCAGGAAGAAGGAAGGGGGAGCTGAAGCAATGTGTGTAGGATGGAGACAGGTAAGGGGCAAAAGTTCATTTGTGGATAGAGACTATTGGAAAAGTCCAGGAGGTGAATCCCAGAATGGATTAAGTCAGGTGACATGTGAAGACATCAGTGCTGGAGCCCACAAGGGCCAGACATCAGTTCATACGGGTGTGCCACATGGGTCTTCTTATGGACTGAAGTATGTATCCCTAAAATCCATATAGTGAAGTCCTAACCCCCAGTGTGAGTGTATGTGGAGATAGGACTTTTAGGGAGGTAATTAAGGTTAAATGGGGCCATCAGGTTGGAGCCCTGATCCAATAAAACTAATGTCCTTATAGAAAGAGGAGACACCAGAGCTAATTTTGTGCTCTCTGTCCTCTCTCTCTGTCATTGATTGTATGCACGGAAGATGGGCCATGTGAGTAGCACAGAGCAAGAAGGCATCTATCTGCAAACCAGAAAGAGAGCTCTCACCTGGAACCAAATTTGCTGGCACCTTGATCTTGAACTTTAGTCAGTTTGGTATATTACAACAAACTACCATGGGCTGGGTGGCTTTTAAACAACAGAAATGTATCTCTGGAAGCTGTAAGTCTGAGATGAGGGTACCAACTAAGGCCAGGTGAGGGCCCTCCTCTGGGTTGGTTGCAGACTGCTGATTTCTCATTATATCCTCATCTGGTGGAGAGAGAGCTAGCTAGCTCTCTGGTGTCTTCTTATATGGGCACAAATCCTATACCTGAGGGCTCCACCCTAATGACCTAATTACCTCCAAAGGCCTCACATCAAATACCATTACACTGAGATTAGGCTTTCAACATATGAATTGGGGGGGGGGGGGGAGGCACAAACATTCAGTCTGGGGCAGACTTCTAACCTCCAGAACTGTGAGAAAATAAATGTCTGTTGTTTAAGCCACCCAGCCCGTGGTATTTTGTTATGGCAGCTGAGAAGACTAATACAGGTCCCCTGAAGGACCAGGTCCTGCCCTGTGTAAGTAACACTGTGCCACTTCCCATAGAAGACACCCAATGTGGTGGCTGCAGAAGACAGCCCCCGACAAACACACACATACTAGGTAAAAGAATGAATCTGTGACTATGCTTTTATCAACCAAGCAAAGCAAAAGAAGATATCCTGAAAGCAAGCCTACACAGTTCACCCATAAGGCCAGATCTCTCTCTGAGGAAGAACTATTTAGGGACCTCACAAAGCAGGGCATTAAAGCAGGGATTCAAGCAGTTTTGCAACTCAGAAATACCAAGATGGTCAGTCATGCTGTCCCTAAATGATCGGCTTCAAAGTGTCTGTCTGGCTTCTTTCTTGTTCTTCACCCATTTGCTGGCTGACCTGGCTGGTCTGCTCCTATTTCAAAGTCAACTGTCTTACCCCCAGGACTGTGAGGCTCCCTGGTTCCATGTATGTTTCACTTGGCATATTTGGGAAATTCTAGCCACTGTGAAAGAGACATCTCTGGATCTCTGGCAGGTCTGATAAATGCATAAACTCCTTCCAGCTTTTTCTTTTTGCGGAAAAAAGTTCTTTAATAAAATTATTGCTTCTACTCCATTATGATGCAGTTAGGAAAATTGTTTCTCCAATCAATCTTTTTTACTATTTTCCCCCTGTAACCCGAAAAGAATTTATTTATATGTCTGCTAAAAGATAATAAAGCCAGTTATTAAAACATTTTTAAAAACTGGCCATCAAATATGCATGCTGGTGTTTGCACCAATAAGTTCCCCAACAATAGACACGTATAAATTGATGCTGCAGTTAAACCCCCTGTGTGTAGGAGACTGGAAATGCTCTCCTCGGCGTCTATGAGTAGGGATAGTGCTTCACTTTTTAACCATACTAAAAGCAAGTATATTTTCTATTGAAACCCATTGGATACCTCATTTCTGTATTCATTGCAAAAGAAATATTTTGCATCATTGCAGAAGGAATATTTTGACACCTGGTTTAGGTGGCCCAGATAGTTGCTGCACTGAAATAATTAAACTACTATTACATAAACTTTAAAAAATTCCACCTCGTGACTTACACTTACATGGAGGTCTGTTACTCTCAAACACAGTGTGAGGTACAGTTATCATGCAGTTAAACCATCAAATTAGGTGTTGGGGGTCAAGATGATTTCTGGAAGATTTAGGGTATATAATAGAGAACCCGTGAGCCCCATTATGGTGGAAAGTGTCAGGAGCCTTAGTATCTGGCCCTCCCTGGCCACTGACTAATCCCACTGGATGACATTGGGCAGGTCTGTTTCTCTGCTACAGAGTTTTTTAATAATTAATTAAAATAACCAAACAGATGTTGAGTTATCAGTTTACTATGTACAACTATTTACAAACTAGTTAAACTTATGTGAAAATCTCATTTTCTGGAAATTTCTCTTCAGGATTAAAAATACAAAAGCAACGTATTAAAGAAAAATTTAGCTCTTTATGTATTAGTCAAGAGTTTAGAGAAAATTGGACATATTTGCCCATTAAAACTGAAATGTATACCTCTGAACTATGTGCTAGCAATCAGTGGGATTCCAGATTGCACATCTTGCCTTGAAACACCAGGGGTTTGATTTGAGCTCTTTGACAGAGAACAGAGTATGTTGGCTGTGATACAGAATGTCAAGAGGGATTTTTCCTGGTGTCTCGGAATTGTGGCAAAGGTCCAAGGCCAAGAACAAAGGCACGAAAAGCCCTTTCCTAGTTCAGAGAGCTGACATCTGCCTGCAGCTAGAGTGGGTAGTAGGGGCCTGCAGGCTCGCTGAGAATCTTTGGGACCAACCAGCCCTCCAAGAACATCCCACGCCCGACTCAGATTAAACCCAAAGAAGGAGGAGTCTGTCATCTAGGGGAGTGCAGTGATGGAGAGAAGCTAGGCCTTCCTTGTGGAGAGACAGGGAGTGCTTACTCTCTCCAAAGTCAAGAGTGGAGCACCCCAAGAGAACCTCTCATTAAGTTGGGGTGTCTGGAAGAAAGAGAGGAGGGCAGTTCTTTCCCTGACCCATGTCTGCTTAGTCTCTGACTTGCCCATCTGCTCCCAGCAGAGGACAAGAGGAGTGAGATCAAGGATGGGGAGCGGACAGCAGAGCAGTAGCCCACACTCCTGGAATGGCCATGGCAAGGATGTCAGGTGTCCCCACAGGTGGGGTGGCCATCTCAGACAGAGCTGAACTCATACTTGCCAATTCCTCACCCTAGTGTCCTCCAGCTGGGGTTGGGAACCCAGCAAATGGGACTGTTGGACAGACAGTCTTTGGAGGGCTTAACAGGTGTGGTGGAGGAGGTCCAGCAGAGCTGGCTCTCCCAGGCCAGGGCAGGGAGCTCCAGCAGGAGGAAACCTGCCACAGCGGTGCCTCCTGGAGAGGCACACTGGACCTGGGCCACTGCAGGGGGAGCATGATGCCAGGCAGCCTGTATGAGCCAGAGAAACAACAATGAAGGAACTATAGCCTGCTCAGTGGGAAAGTGACATCTTTGCCCTGCGCCTCTCCTCTGTATCCCAAAGCACCAGAAGGGCTTGGCTTAGAAATAGGGACAGGGACAGACCTAAATAGGCCAATAAAGAAATTAATTAATTAATAACAGACCACACCCCTGCCCCTCAACACACACACACACACACACACACACACACACACACACACACGCTGGGAAAACATAGACAGGTGTGGCCTCCAGGGGGAGGAAAAGAGCTTTAAAAGTTTGAAACTGAAATTTAAAAATGAATGAAACTAAGTCAAATACTAAAATAAGATTGTGATAAGCTAAAGTAAATATAAATTTACTGGTTACCATAGTGTTTGAATACACTTCTAGTATTTTAGAAGAGTGTCTGCTCCCTTTCCCCTGACCTGGGATTACAGTGAACCAGATCAACCAGCACAGTTGGATCAACAGAACATAGGCATTCATGCACACGTATAAACATGTGCATGGACCCACACACAAGCACACACACACACACACACGCACAAGCATATGCACAGAGAGATCAATAGTTCATGGAACTAGTACAACAAACCTTCAGTATTATAAGAAAACTCATAATCCTTTATGATAACAAGATTTCTTTTTTTTTTTTTACAAGATTTCGATATAAAGTCAACTTTATATATAAAAGATCCACCCTAATATAAGCCTTATAGACAGTCAAAGGCATGTGGAGAAAGGTAAAGAGGGTGCTGATTCTCATGGGGGTAGGTCACATGGGATGTATCATTACCAGCCCTCTTCCTAACCTACAAAATGTGGAATTTGGATTTAGGTGGTCCAAGGTCCCTTACCACTCTCTGATTTATAATCTGACATCTATAGCTTCAGCAAAGCACGTCCTCTATTCCTTATGTCCTTTTTAAACCATTTAAACTGCACTACACTGAAATTTTCAGCTCCCGAAGAAAGGCAAAGCAGACTCCTATATGGGGAAACTGCCAGTGTCCTCCTGCTCTAGGTAGGTGGGTGCCCCCTGCCTCCACCTCCAGCCTACCAAAAGCCCAATCTCCTGAGGCTGTTTGCCAGTGAGCTGCATGGAACATGGAGCCCAGAATAGTGCAGTAACTTCCCAGCATCACATGGGCAGTTAATGAACTTGGACAACAGACCAGTTCTCCTAAGTACCTTCCCAGACCCGAAACTAGTCATATTCACTTGCATAATAACAGAGTAGTGAGGACATTGCTTCCAGAAAAGGTCTCTTTGCCATAATCTCATCCAGGGCACTAGGAGATCAGGCCATTTCCACAACAACCACCCCCGCCTGGACCATCTCTTTAGATACGTTTGTCTCCACTTGGGTCCTGGTCTCCCTCTGCCTCCTCTCCCTTCCAACTCACCTCACCTACTCCCAAACTTAACCATAATATCCTCTGTGGCACTTCACAGTGGACAAATGCTATTTCGTGAGAGCACACTATCTAAATGCCATCATAGGTCTATCTTGTATTAGGGACTAACCCCATTTTACAAACAAGGGTACTTAGAGGGAAAAAAGGAGACACTCCCAAGGTGGCAATGCTGGTTAAAAATAAGAAAACAGGCCCAAAATTGAGCCACTTATGCTAAGCCCCACATCACCAAACCAAGGCTTAGTTACAATTTTGGCTTTCCTAGAAATGGAAGCTTCAACCAGTCTCTCAGAAATCTCCTGATCAGTACTAGTTAGGTGATATGCCTGATAGACCCCTGCCATCCCCCAAAGGAACATAACCTTGCAATGATCAATTCCCTCTTGCCTACTATCACATTCCTGTCCCTGCTCCCTTCTGCCTATAAAAGTCTTTTATTTTGTACAGCTCCTCAGAGCTCTTTTCTGTTAGATTGGATACTGCCTCACTTAAACTGATTTTGCTCACATAAACTCAAAATTTTTAATATGTGGGGTGGCTGGGTGGCTCAGTCAGTTAAACAACCAACTCCTGATCCTGGCTCAGGTCATGCTCTCACGATTTGTGAGACCAACCCCCTCTTTGGGCTCTGCACTGACAGCATGGAGACTGCTTGGGATTCTCTCTCTCCTCTCTCTCTGCCCCTCCTGCACTCACACACACACATTCTCAAAATAAATAAATAAACTTAAAAAAATTTAAATATGCCTAGATTTCTTTTAACACTAGTAAATGGTAGTTGTGAGGATGTAGTCTCAGCCTCTGCGTCTATGAGTAGGGATAGTGCTTCACTTTTTAACCATAATAAAATCAAGTGTATTTTCTATTGAAACCCAATGAATGCCTCATTTCTTGAAGATTGTGATTTTTTTTTCTTTTTTCTTTTTTCTTTTTAAATTTACATTCAAGTTAGTTAACATACAGTGTAGTCTTGGCTTCAGAAGTAGAACCCAGTGATTCATCACTTACATATAACACCCGGTGCTCATCCCAATAAGTGCCTCCTTAATGCCCCTCACCCATTTAACCCACCCTCTCATCCACGACCCCTCCAGCAACCCTCAGTTTGCTCTCTGTATTTAAGAATCGACTGTGATTTTTTTTCTAAATAAGAAACTATGCTTTGAGAAAACAGTGTTTGTGCACTTAAAATGCAAATCATCTTCAACAGGTGTTTGATCTTACTGTCCACCTGCTGATAATTTGCCCTCTGAATACAACCTCGCTGCTCTAATCTAATTCATTTACATCCACTGGAAAAGTAGGTGTTTTTGTCTTTTTTGTTGTTGTTGTTCTCTTTCCACTGACTCGAACAGTGCCTAATGCTTAGAAGAGGGTCAAGAAATTAATTGAATGAGTGAATAAGCCAACCAGTATAAAAAGCCAGTCTAGACTCTTTTAGAGTTAGAAACATAGCCAAAGGCACTCCTCCTTGTGAAAAGTTATTTTTTAACTAAAATAGAATAATTCTAAAAGAGTGACTATAAACCTGATGAGAATTGTCATCTTTCTTAGGAGGGCGTTCTTTTTTCCTTTTCCTTCCTTCCCCAAGCCATTGGCCTCATTACACAAAAGGATGCTCTCCCAGTACTCATTTGGAGGTAAAATGAGAGTGTAGGAATTTGTGAATGCTTGAGTGTGTGTGAGCACAAGTTATAAAGGGGAGGCAGAAGAGTAGGTGAGGAGAAAGAATGGGGAGGGAAAACCCTAGGAACCAGCCTCCCACCTCTATGCCACTTAAAGAAGTTGACATTAAAGCAAATGCGTGTGGGAGAACTCCGCCCCCACCAGCAGCAGGACAAATTCCAAGATGACAAGGAAGAGCCTGTGAAGGTAGCACTAGCAGCCATTGGTCAGCCGGCTGGATGCTTGCATTTTACAAAGAGCCCTCATCTGGAACCACCGCCTCAAGTGTCTTTCTCTGCATATCACACAAGCAATTATTCTAACATTGTCACATAAATTGATTTGGAGGGCAAAACTTCTCAGAGCTTTGCACTGCTAATTCTTCGTGAAGCCTAAACAAAAGCCTCTTGGCCTAAGAGATGTTTACAAAAATCATTTCCATAGTATGGGGTTCACTGAACTGAAAATGAATGAATCAGACTGAATTTTAAAATCATTTGATAAAAATACATGGATGTGAACACAACCATGGCGTTACACCCATTTCATTCATTTCTTCAGTAAGAGTCTGTTTGGTACTGGTCATTGACTTCCCATCCTTCTCCCTGACCCATCCTACCTTTTGAGTCAAAGGATAGTGATATGCAAGTGAATAGAATAGATTTTGATTCAGTATATTTTTAACTCCTGCCACCCAATGATGAAGGGTATGCTGGTCCTGTCACTTGGAGCACAGTGGACAACTGCTCTAGGAATTAAATGTCACCACCTAATACCTATAGAGTCTGTCTTCCAGCAAAGTCCACCTGGTAGAAATGCTGAGCTTCAGGACAATAGGATCAGATCGCCATATTTCATTTTATTCATTTATTTATTTTTTGAGAGAGAGCTCAGGGGAGGGGCAGAGAGAGAGAAGAGGGAGAGGGAGAGAGAGAACCTTCAGCAGGCTCCATGCCGAGCGTGGAGTCCAACATGGGGCTTGATCTCATGACCGTGACATCATGATCTGAGTTAAAATCAAGAGTCAGATGCTTAACTGACTGAGCCACCCAGGTGCCCCAGATTGACATATTTTTTAAATGTTTCATTTATTTTTGAGAGAAAGAGAGCATGAGCAAGGGAGGTGCAGAGAGAGAAGGGGAAGGAGGATCTGAAGCAGGCTTTGTGCTGACAGCTGAGAGCCCAGTATGGGGCTTGAACTCAGGAACCATGAGATCATGACCTGAGCCGAAGGTGGATGCTTAGCCGACTGAGCCACCCAGTCGCCCCGGACATATTTTAGATTACTGAAATACACAGTTATCACTTTAGAGCATTGTTTAGAAAATGTTGAACAGCATTCATCATTCCCATCATCATAACGTTTAATATTTATATAGCACTTTCTCAGAGGTGGTAAACTGTTGTTCTAAATACCACATTTGGCCAGGTGTTAGTTAGGCTTTTGTTGAGCCCAGTATGTTTTTTGATTTAGTTGCCATTATTTAAAATTTGGGGGACTTTACATTTAAAAAAAAAAAGTATTTCCAACTCCTCTTAAGAAATAATAGGATCTAAGGTCACCTGGGTGGCTCATTCAGGTAAGCATCCAACTCTTGATTTTGCCTCAGATGAGGAGCTCCTAGTTGTGGTACCGAGCCTCACATTAGGCTCTGCATTAACAGCGCAGAGTCTCTTTGGGATTCTCTCTCTCCCTCTCTCTCTGCTTCTCTCTCTCTCTCTCTCTCTCTCTCTCTTTCTCTCTCTCTCTCTCTCAAAAAAAATAAACTGTTTTAAAAAAGACACAATAGGACCTAGTTTTAAGGCCATGTTTCTTCATGAAACAAAATCTCTGGAACTGAGTTTCAGCTGACCTTTTTAAACAGCTCTGTGGTGTAGTTTACCACAATCCCCACTACTCTCTATTGTCTTATGCACAACCCATTACACCTCATTCCATATTATCTGCCAGAACCATTCTGTTTTTCTCTCAACAAAAGTACTTCTGAAAGTGTTCTTTTTATTGCTAATTAGAAATACATGTGTACTTGCCATTCTTTTATGAAACACTGTGCACCTATAATTTGTCAGTTAAAAGTATTTTCACAATTAGTGTCTTTAATGTGGACCTTTAGTCTTGAGACCTATAATAGGACATTGGATGGCATTTTTGTTCTTATCACAAAACTGTTTATTTAAGTCCCAATGCTGAGGGCAATTAGTAATAATGTCCTCAAATCTTAAAGAAGAGCTTCTGGACATGTTCTGTGAGAATTACTGAAAGATACACAAGTCATCCCCCAGGACTTCACTTATCTCTGTGTCCTATGTAAGGAAAATAGTAGAAATCCAGAAGGAAGTCCTCAAGGCAAAGAGGTCTGGAGAGGGCACTTTCGTCCCCCTGTTTTGAATACTCTGGAACAAAAGGAGGAGGTCAAAAACATCTCTTGGAGCACCTAGAAGTGCCTAGAGGGAGGGGGATCCCCCTCTAGGGGGGGACTGACTCTAGGCATCAGTCTCCTTTTCCGGGAGTGGCAGAATCTCACAGGCTCACCCCCTCTAAGGAGGAGCAGAGGGAGGGAGCACATAGGAGAAACTGCTGTACATTTCCTTGAGTGGGGGCAGGCATGAACAGAGACTGGGGCCCACTTCACACCTGGAGACACCTTCGGGCAGGAGGCAATGGAGGCTGGTGGAGAGTGCAGTGGTGGGGTCACCGGCACTCTCCCCAAGAATGCTCAGGTCTCACAGTGAGCCCTCAAGCAGGTGAGCTTCAGGACTATTGTAATAGAGTCACTACGGGCTCACATTCTTTCTCTTTACTTCACTTTCTAAAGGATCACAGCTTCCCCAGGCTGGCTCCCATCCCGATTTCAAGATGCCAACATTTCCTAGGGTTGGGTCTGCCTCAGCTTATCCTGAAAGAGGCTGTGTCTCCGTCCCAGCATTTCAAGAAAAGATCCTGAGATGCACCCTGGCCTCCCAGCTGAGCGCACACTCCAGGCTTGAGCAGGTGACTGTGGGCAGGAAAGCTGCTGAGAAGGTGAAGTCGTTGAGGCTTCAGGCAGCCAGCATCCATCTCTAGTGCTATGGCGTTGGAGCTCAGGGATGTCCAACTAAATGACACCCACTGGAAGCAGGGAGTGAATTGGGTAGGCAAGCAATATTTGTTGTTTTCTACAGAAATAATTAAAGGAATTCAGGTAGAGAGTAACAAATTTAATCATGAATTTGAAATCATTTTGGCTGCAGTATGAAATTTGAAATGGAGGAAGGCAAGACTAGAACACATATCTTTCCTATAAATAAAGCCTTTGCTATATCTGAAAGTAAAATCTTGGCCTTTAATACGTGCCTTGGTACTTACATCAAAACTTGGAGCAGTTAAGAAATGAAGGCAAATATTTTCCTGACATTGTCAAACATCTCTAAACACCGCTGATGTGCCTTCAACCTATTAAAACTACTACTCTGAAAAATGTGCTGTCAACATGAATACAATTTCCCATCTTAAGAGTGCTGCGAACAGGTGTATGTCATAACTGGAGCTGCAGAAGTTGGACTGGTTATCAAAAGAAATTAGTGTCTCATCTCCTATTTTTACCAAAGTGGACACACATGCACAACACTCTGACACAGGCACACCCACATTCTTGTGCTTACATGTGCTTACATGTGCTTACATGTCCTCACACACTCATAATCACATGCACACCCACACAGGCACACTTTCATGCACACACACTCACACACTTGCACACAGATGCTCACACACACTCGCTCCTATACACACATACACTTTAATGTTTTAAATTTGTTTAATGTTTATATGTGAGAGAGAGAGGGAAAAAGAGTGTGGGTCAGGGGTGGGGGAGGGGCAGAGAGGGGGGAGGCACAGAATCTGAAGCAGGCTCCAGGCTCTGAGCTGTCAATACAGAGCCCAATGCAGGACTCAAACCCACAAACCGTGAGATCATGACCTGAGCCGAAGTCGGATACTCAACTAACTGAGCCACCCAGGCCCCCCGCACACGTACACTTTAAAATCCAAGAGCCAGTGCAAAGAGCACCACCTGTTATATTCTGTAGGATCCAGAATGGAAGAAGGAAAATGATGAATATTTATTTGGGTTCAATTTTTTACATCTTGCTAGTTTACTTATATATTTCAAGGACAGAGGGGAGATCTGTCCAGGTTTAGGGATTCAGATCTTGGAAATTTCCATCTGCATTATGTATTCTAACTGTCTGAGGAAAGGCTCTTCTCACATTTCCACTTTGGCCTGCTCAGTCAGGTTGCAACAGCTCGACTGTAAAACAAAGGGCACCACCAGCTTTCCTCGAATCAAAACTGAGAAAAAATTTCAAGCCTATGTGTGTACCATTGTGTTAAAAGAGGAAAAGGTGAGGATAATCTCATGTTGCCAATGGAAATCATGGAACGAACAACAGTGAAATGAGATGTGCTGACTTCTCGAGTACAGTCTGGGGGCTTGGGGAGCTGAGCTCTTAGCCCCAGCTTGCTCACTGACTAGCTAAGACTCTTGCGTTAAGTCCCGGGAACTTTTTGAGCCAGGTTTTTTTTCATTCACTGATAATACTTCTTTTCAGATTCAACTTTCACAAATTTAGTTGGGTCATAGTGATGTGGGTAATTTGTCTTTGCAAGAGCCTGGCCTTAACCAGCTCCCGGCCGTTGTATGCTCTGGGTAGCTACATACTAGTTCTAGAGAAATTCATTTCTTGAGCCCCTGACATGCTCCATCAACCATCGGCACAAATTCAGACCTCTCTCTCTGTTCTGCCATGAGACTGTTCTCTCAGGGAAGCTTGCACCCACACGCTGAGGACAGAAGGCAGGAGTGAGGAGATGTGGTCAGTGTCTCTACAGCTGCTTCTTTCCAAGGTGCGGTAGCAGTCTCCATCCTTTGAGACTGACTGTGTCAAGCCTGGCCTCAGGTAACAAAGGCCTTGTGTAAACAAAGAAGGCGCACTCTTATTTATCTATGTCAGAATTTGTCATTCTAGATGGCTGGCTGGCTAGATAGATTTTTTTTTTTTTTTTTTTTTTTTTTTGCACTGGCTTGAATAAAATCTCACAAGTTAGACATATTGATGTCAAATAACAATATGGCCTTGCTGCAATTTTCATTCCAACCCTAGAAAAACCTGAGAAGTAAGTAAATATGAGCTTAAGGTTCCCCTACCTTTACTCCTTGGACTTCCAACCCTAACACTGAAGGTTTCCCCACCGACCCCCAGATTCCCAGGGTGTTCCACGAAAACACTCCATGATGGCAAAAAACATCTTAAGCCTTTGCCCTTCTGTCCCCTTCCAAACCTGGAAGTCCTATGTCCCTATTCCTGAGGACACAGCTCTGCCAGAAAAGCCAGTACAGCATGGGTGTATGCGTATTTAACTTGTGCAAATTTAATTATACACAGGTAGAAAATCACAATGGAAAAATATATTTATGTAAATGCAAGCCAAGTAGCTCTCCAAGTGTTCAATAGTAGTAGCAGTAATCTATTCCAGCTGTAGAGGGAAAAACTGCTGTATAGGGCTTATCAAGAGGCAACAGAATGCATAGAAAATTGGGTCCACGGTATTTGTGGACCCAGCAGCATGACCACCACAGTAACTCAAGGTAAAAATTTACAAGTGATGGAAGCTCAGTGTTCTGCCCCTCATGACTCATTTTTCTGTTTTAACAGGGCTTCAGTGTTCAGTACAAACTGGAGTTCCATAATTCCCTATCAGCTCCAGGATAAGTAAGTGACCGCAGCAGGGTGGCCTGCCTGCCTCATCTCCCTCCCCCAGGCCTCAGCTCCAGCTACTCTAGTCTTTACTCTGCAACCTGACATACACTCTTTTTAATTTTCTGACTCTTGTTTTTCTATTAAAACAATATAAACTCATGAAAGCTGAATTCAAATACTGCAAACTAGCAAAAAGCAATGATATGTACATTTTTCTTCCAGACTTTTATGTCCATAAAAGATGAGCTTATTCCATATAGACCATTATATTCGCTTATTCTTTTTCTTAATATTATAGCATAAGCACTTCCCCACATTAAAACGTCTTTGTAAACATCATTTAAAAAGGTTACATAATAGTCCACTGTATGAATATTTAGCAATGTACTTATGCATTCCCCTGTGGTGTCGAGAATTTAAATTGCTTCCATTTTGCACTATGACAACGTGTACCGATCATATGCACTTTATCCTCTCTGCTGTCATTATGTTGTCACCAGCCTGTCGCATCTTTCCATCTGTTCTCTACCTGGTAAACTCTCACTTACACTTCAAGTCCCCAGCCTCAAGCTTCACCTGTTCTGCCGAGTAACCTATTCTGTAACCAACTCCTCACAGTCAGTTACTTTCTAGTCAGAGTTTCTACATCACTTTGTGTGTATTTCTAGTACAGTGCTGTTGGTTGACATTGTATGATATTAAGAGGTTTGAGCATCTCTTCCACCAAAATGTGAGCTTCCTGAGTGTAGAATCATGCATTTTTCATCTTTCTAACTGTATCACCAAGGACAATGCCTAGCACATAGCAGGTGCTCAACAGACATTTGCCCAGGAGTGTTTTTTTCCAGAATTCTTCAACTGTAGCATTCAGAAATTGTGTCCTTTCATCTTTTCTCCTACCTGTGCTAGAGGCCTGCTTGGTACGAATAATGTGATAGATATTGGAGAGGAAAATTATTGTATTTCAGGGAATGTAATCTACTTTGTGACAAAAGTACCAAACAAGTGACTAAAATTAATAATGATAACTGCTTCTTGGGTAGAGGCAAATCAGGTTTGGTCAGCAAAACTTGAAGATCTGCAAAACTTTTCTTAGATCTTGGAAGCTGCTAGAAACACAGAAACGGCATTTTAATATCAGCCCAAGAAGAGTCTGCTTACACCTTAACCCCCATTATCTGCTGCCCTCTTGCTCACTGAAAGCTCTGGATTACGTTCCTGTTCATATTTTGCACTCTGTCATCCAAAGCCTAGTGCAATTTTATAGCCAATATTAGTAGCCAACATTCAGAAAATAATTATTTCTGACTTAAACGTGAATGTTCTAACTGATTCCTAAATTTACTCGTTAGGCATTCAGTCTGAGTGTTCTCACACAAGGAAAAATAACTACTTTTACCTAAGGCAGACACACTACTTCTCTCCAAAAGGATTAGGTATGCAGATAATTTTCACTTCCACCAAGACATATATATATATATATATATATATATATATATATATATATATATATATTTTAAGATTTTACTAAATAATTTCTACATCCAATGTAGGGCCCAAACCTACAACTTTGAGATCAAGAGTCACACACCCTACTGACTGAGCCAGCCAGGCACCCTGAGATTAATGTATATAATCCTAGGTATAAGAGCTTTTGCTAGTGAGTACTGTGCTATTTTTTATAGAAAGAAAAAGAAATAAGGACAATATAACTAACAAGAGGACGGGGAGGAAAGGAAAGGACACCCAAACTTTCCTCCTACTCTAGTAGAGGAACAGGAACCACCAGATCCTAGACTTTTTGTGCAAATTAAGCCATCAAAAGATGAAGTACACATGTGTGGAATTGGTAGAGCTTGAGATAAAAGGGGATGAGGGATAGACAGCATATTATCTGTGTTCTTTTTTTTTTTAAGTTTATTTATTTTGAGAGAGAATGCATGCATGGGAGGGGCAGAGAGAGAGAGAGACAGGCAGAGAGAGATTGAATTCCAAGCAGTCTCCACCCTGTCAGCGCAGAGCCCAACGCACAGGGCTCGATATCCCAAAGCGTGTGAGATCATGACCTGAGCCAAAATCAAGAGTAGGACACTTAATGGGCGGAGCTACCCAGGCACCATCGCCTCCCCCTGCCCCCCACTGTGTTCTTGCTAAAAATCTACCTCTTCCAAAAATCCCACCTTGAAAATTCCAGCTCCCATGACTCTCTTCTTTTACAGTTAATATTCATTTTAGCAGACTGTTATAAACTATCCTTTTAACTTTCCCATTTTTAAAGTTATTTCTGTCTTCACACTCATTTCAATCTTACTTTGAAAAGGACTCCAATTCCTTCCCTCGAGGCTCACATTGGACCTCGTGGAGTTTTGGGCACATATTTGGTAGGAACTTAAAATGTTTTAAATATAATTTTTAATCACAGAAAATCTGCACAGTTTTAGAATGTACTCCAAAACTCTCATGAAGAAAGTGTGCTAAAGTGTCCCCACAAAATCCATGCTAATCCCAGCACCTCAGAATGTAACTATATCTGGGGATAGGGTCTTTAAAGAGGCAATTAAGGTTAAATAAGGTCATTAAGGCAAGCTCTAATCCAACTCAACTGGGGTCCTTATAAGAAGAGATTAGGACCCAGACAGACAGACACACACACACACAGAGGAAACACCATGTGAAGACACAGGGAGAAAACAGCCATCTACAAGCCAAGGAGAGAGGCCTCAAAAGAAACCAACCCCAATGACAGCTTGATCTTTAATTTCTGGTCTCCAGAACTGCGAGAAAATACATTTCTGTTATGTAAGCTGCCCAGTGTCTGGGACTTGGTTTTGGCAGCCCTCACAAACTAATACAGGAGGGTTTCTCTCTCATTAATTTGATAGAAAAATAGTGAAAGATTTTGCAATTTGTGATTAACAAGATAAACTAACAAAGTAGGAAGTCTCATTTGTTTACTTTTTTTTCCACTGTGTAAAGAAAATTCTTTACCCCTGAACCTTGCACATTTGCCTATAACGTTTATTTGAATATAAAAATACAATATTTTAACTAGATCTACCATGGTTTTAGCTTTTGGGTTTTTATTTGTTTTAATGTTTAGTTATTTTTGAGTTATTTTGAAAGCATGAGTGGGGAGGGGCCAAGGAGGGTGGGGGCAGAAGATCCAAAGCAGGCTCCACTCTGAAAGCAACAAGCCCCATGTGGGGCTCGAACTCACAAACTGTGAGATCATGACCTCAGCTGAAGTTGGATGTTCAACCGAATGAGCCATCCAAGCGCCCCATAGCTTTCATTCTTATTTCTAAAAGTCAGGGGATTAAGGAAGTGGGGGGAAAGAGGCAGAAGGTAAATCCTTAGCCAGTAGAGTGCCTCCAGAATGATGCTGCTTTTTCCTCAGGGCTTCCTGCTGACCAGCTTCTCTCCAAGTAAAACACAAGTCTATTCAACTTTGTGGCAATTTTGTCACTGCAGATGTGACTCTATTCCAGAGGTGTCTAGTTTCCTGGGCAATGACTTCGCAGCTTTGCCAACACTTCTCCTTCTCTTGGGTTTTCCTGGAGGCCTAGACTCTACACCGCTGTTGTCGACAAAGGAGCCCCTCCTGCTGGTGCTGTGACCTTCCGAAGCCCCACAGGACCCACTTGGCACCACTTGAGGTGAGCTCACACTGACCCTCAGGAAATCAACAAGAAGATTTCTCTACCTAGGCTATGTGCAATTAATTTGACATTACATTCAAGCAAATTATTTCACTCAGTACTATATCTGGAGAGAAATTTCTTTAAAAAAATAGCAGGAAAGTAGATCAGGCAATCCATTGAGACTATAATAAATATTACAAATAAAGACTCAAATGTGCTAAAATAAATCACAGGGTTTAGCATTTTTTAAGTCATACAGTTTTCTCCATGCTCAGCTCTGTTTTCACAGAACTTCATTGAAAAGGCCCACAAAGCAGGCCCACGTCAAGGGTCATCACCTCTTTGCCCTACTACATACCCATGAACATGGGAAATAGCATTACCTACCTGACAAAATAGAAATATTTCAAGAGATCTACCTTGATGGTTTGTCCCAGTCCAGTAAGCTATGGACATGTCCAAGTAACCATAATATCTTTGTAAAAGCCAATATAACTTAAATTCTTGATTCATGATCCCTTCATGGGAGTTAACCTTAAAAATTAAGATTGATTCACTAAGAAAAATCATCCCAAAGAAAGGATGGTAGGCTCAGTTGGTTAAGTGTCTGACTCTTGATTTTGGCTCAGGTCATGATGTCATGGTTCATAAGGCCAAGACCCACGATGGGCTCTGTGCCGACAATGCAGAGCCTGCTTGAGATTCTCTCTCTCCAGCTCCCTCTCTCTCTCTCTGCACACTCTCTCTTTCTCTCTCTCTCTCAAAACAAATAAACTTTTTTGTTTTTTTAAAGAAAGGAGCTAGATCACAAATGTTTATCTCAGCATTATTTGGCATGGTGATACAATTATCAAAAAATAGGAAAATGACAAAAGCAAGGTATTTGCACTTTAGGATGTTATAGACTGACTTCTGGAACCATACAGATCAAATATAATAGATATTGCATGAAATAAATCAAAGTCTAGGAAGAACTGATAGACTTTCCTATGCACATGCTGTGGAGAAGGAGCTACTACCCTCTACCCCACAGTTAGCCAGACAACTCACTAACTTTTGTATGTGAATGAACTGCTTTGTCAGATAAAAGCAGGACCCAGAAACGACTGGAGATGGGAGGCTTCCAGGATCCCATAAAATAAGGGAAGTGGGTACCATATGGCAGCCACAAACATTTTGGCCTCTGGGAAGAACACTGGGAATGAAAGGCATTCTAATAAACAGTGAAGGAAGGCATGTGGTGACAGTTGCAGTGCCAGCTGGGCCACATATGACCCAAATGACCATTTGGACCAATCGGGAGCTGTCTCTGGACACGTGTATAAGGAAAAGAGCTGGGAAAGAACACAGTAAATAAAAACACTCAGTGTGTTAGCGTAATTCAACAGACTTTAAAGAGTGGCACACATTGGTTGATGGAAACACCATGCATCATATTAATGGTATGGATCAGAAAGGGACTTCCAGAAGCAGCAATGGTCTAAATGTTCAGTGGCCAGGAAAGAGTCCTGTTTTCATTTATTCATAGTTTTAATATCTCCTGCCTCCTTCCCTTTCTAAGGCACTGTTAGGGAAGATAATTCTCCCACAGACGTCTCATCCTCTTCCATCACTACCTTATGTCTCCTTGCCATTCACCCTGCCACATTCATCTCAGATCTTAATGTGCCCTGTGGTAAAATCCAAACAGCTGCTCCCACTCCAGTATTTAGGCCAAAGTGTGTGGTGGCAAGTTCCTTCTGTATAGTCGCTGTAGGGACATTCCTTTGGTGAAGTCCAAGGCATACCTAATGGTAATAAGGGTCACCTTACTAACTTGAACCTTCTCCCCTCCTTTAAAAGCATCTTGACAGGGGTGCCTGGGTGGCTCAGTCAGTCAAGCATCCAACTTCATCTCAGGTCATGATCTCACAGTTGGTGGGTTTGAGCCCCACATCAAGCTCTGTGCTGACAGCTCGGAGCCTGGAGCTTGCTTTGGATTCTGTGTCTCCCTCTCTCTCTGCCCCTCCCCCACTTGTGTGCTCGCTCTCGCTCTGTCTCAAAAATAAATAAAAATTTTAAAAAATTAAAAATAAATAAATAAAAGCATCTTGACACAGAAATGAGGAAGAATAATTCAATTAAGTTCGTCCTGGGCTTTATGCTAGTAGTCCGAACTCTGGGAGAGTGGTCTTAGTGCCAGGACCATCACTGTCTTAGAGCATTTGTTAATATTAATATGATATAATAAAATACAAGCATATTATTCATTCAGTTAATACTCATTGAGCCTGCCATGAATCCTGAGTAGAAACAAGCTGAGATTGAAAATTCTGGTGCTCTTGCTCAACACATCCTGTCCTCAACCCAAGGTGAGGACTCTGGGGAAGGCATTCTTCCAAGAACAGAACAGCAACATCTGCACCCTTACATGTAAACTTAGAGTCAATGTAGGTGCACAAAATTCCCTGTTTTCTCCAAAAAAGCAGCCTCCCAACCCTCCCTGGGTCTGTACTTCCCACAACCATCACCTGGAAACACCCTCCATATATGCACCTAGATTTCTATTTGCTTTTAGCTACAACTATAAAGCTCTCCTTTTGAGGAAATGCTTTCAGCAATTGTGTTACCTACTTTGAACTTGTTTCTCCTAAGTCATCGGCATTTCTCTCCCCCACTGTGAAATTGACTAAAAACAGCATGAAGCTGACAGGTTTCTGTATAGAGACCAGACATAGCATTAAAAAATGTCTGCAGTTTTTTTCCCTCGTTTAACAAAAGGCATCTTCCAGTACATCTTTTATTATTATTATTATTATCATTATTCACCCCAAGTTTTTGTTATCCAAAAAGACAATTCAGAACTAGAGACTTCATTCCACTGATTGTTCTCAAGTGGAGCTCTCCTGGGGAATGACTTATACACTAAATACAACATTAAACTGCTTTGTTGGAGAACAGAGTAAGCAAAGATGGATTCTTCTGGTTTTCTTTGTTCATTTGAGTTTATTCAATGCATAGCACATTTTTTGGTAAGAAGTGGCAGCATATTTACCCTGTTTCACTCAGAAAGAAAGAAAAATAAAGGAGGGGGACATAAAGCTTTACAAATAACATCAATGGCAGAAGTAGACACACACCTAGGGAGCTGCGTTCATTCGACCTCATATCTGCCAAGCCACGCACAGTCCCTGGCACACAGCAGATGCTCAGTACCTGTTTGTCAAATAAAGGAGTGAGCAGATACTGTGCCCCAACCAGCTCCCTGTTGGAGAATGACTGGGTAGAGGGGCTCGGTGGAGGGCCTTACCACGTTCGTGGCCCTGGCTGGCTGAACACAAAGAGGGTGTCCTATTTAAAAGGCACTTTACCCTACTAGTCGCACCCACTGCAAAGTCAGCCTCAAGAGGACTCTGTCTGGACATGAGACATCCTCTAAAAGCTACATCCAAAGAAAGTTCCAGGTCCGCTCTAGAGTTTTAGAGGCCTGGAGTTTCCCAGACTACCTCCAGGGTCTGGGCTGGATCCTGGGCCCACCCTGAAGCTCTCACAGCTACTTGCGGAGGTTGCTACACAGATGCCCAGGCACCTTCCTATCTAACCATATGCTTTGGTTTCCAAAATGATGTCTCCAGTCAGACAGCTTTCTTGGGATTTAAATGCATTTCACATTTTTTCTTGAACATCACCGCAGATCATCTTAGAGAAACCCGAACTCAAGCCAACTTTCCCCTGAAACATGCACTACTTTTTGTTTGCACCAGTACCAGACTCACTGCTTGTGTACCCCAGGGGTACCCCATCCTCCCACAACACTGAACTCCCCATAATTCCTTGAACACTTCCATGCTCTTGTGACTGCCATTTCTGGTGGCTAGAATCTTCTTGCTCCAATATCTTGCTTGGAAAACTGCTCAGCCTTCAAGAACCTGCTCCATGTCACCTCTCTTACCTTTCCCCACTCCTCCAGAATGGAGTGAACTTTCAGAGAACTTTGTTCAGGGGTTCACCTGGCACTTACAATTGATTTTCTAGCATGTGTCCCACCTTCTGACTGTAACTGCTTACCCCCTAGGTCGTTCTCAAACTCAAGTACACATCAAAATCACCTGGGGAGCTTTGAAAATGAGATTTCCAGGCCTCCTCACACCCAGAGATACAGACTCAATAGGTCTGGGGTGAAACCAGGGATGCTGAGTTTCTCTAAAAGCTCCTAGGGAGTTCTGAGAGCAGCCACATGCGGGAGTCTCATAGTAGATAATAGCTCCCGTAATTTGTTCAGCTTTGTCATCCAGCACACAGCACAGCATCAGCAGAAGACCCATCTTTGTTGGATGGGAGTGTGGGTGAGTGGATGGACAGATGTTCAGTGGACTGAGACATTCTGAACAACTGTAAGACTGAGAGGAGCCTGAAAAAGATTTCAGTTTAGGTCATATCCTCTGGGAATGGGCAGCAGAACCAAGCCCCATCCCCATCTCCAAAGAGCCTTGGCTACTCTGAGGAGCAGACTGTCTGCATTTAATTTCTGGCAGATTCTCTCTTCTCCCTCTGTGCATTTCCTCCCTACCTTCCCCCACAAGCTTTTACAGACCGGGAGCTTCTCCAGTCTTCCCCAGGTGCCAGATCAAGTGTCTCCAAGGCCTGGGGGATGTTACAGGATACAAGCCACAGACATGAATTACCTGGCTGGACACCAGCAGCCTTGCATGTGGCTCACAAATGAGGTCCAGCTACCCAAAAGGCCTAATGAGTCAACCCTGGGCAAGGAATCCCACTGAACACAAAAACCAATGTAGGAAGGGGAGGAAAACCTTGAACTGGAGATGTGTGTGGCTGGTTTCTCACAGTTTACAAGAGAAAGGAGTCTCCTGTGGTCTTATCTCTGTCAGAGGCAGCCGGTGCTGGCTCCCCTGCCTGGCTCCCCTGCCATCTGGCAGCATTCAGAGCCCCTCGGGTGCTCTCTTTAAGAGCCATTTGAATCCATAATTCAAACTCAAGAGCATTTTCAATGTAAAAAATAGTAATGCTTGATTTAATTTTATTGCCTTGGGCTTTACCAGGAAAAGGGAAGTGGGGAGGGGAGGAGAGGCTGCACTTCTTCCCCCCCAACCAGTGACATCTGCTGCTGGTGGGGAAACGCCCAGGGCGTCGCCTTTCTGTGCAATTACTCCTGGGCATGAAAATAAAAACAACCCACTTTTTCTCCCCAATCTGCCAGCATCTTTGCATGTCTGGAAATAAGCTCTCTGCTATTGGGCAACTTGCCAGGCTGCCCTGGAACAAACATCAGCTGTCACAGGCATAGTATAAGGAGAAGGGAAGACTCCAGGGCCAAGCAGAAGCCTTCAGGACAGCTCAAATATGGCCACCAAACGGACCCTGCAGATGAGCCTGAGAGAGCATCAGGGCAGATTAGAGTCCAGCAGATGGCTCTCTGGGGTCTGCCTGTGTTTCTGTCGGCTTTCACAGGTGCTATTTCTATTCACGAATATCACTTCTTTGGAAAATGATAAGGTTAGAGCAAAAACACACATATCTAAACTGGTATCACTGAAATCCTTAATAGAGTGGTAGAAATACCAGCACCCTCCAAAGGTTGCTAGCTGGTATATTTCCCATACTCAAGTTGAGCCAAGTGCAGGATACAGGTCTCTTGTACGTGGAGAGCCAGATGGCTTCCCCCTCTCCATTGCCACCTGCACACCCTAGAGTGGTCTGGCCAGGGCCATGTGTCTCACTGGAGCCCTGGTTTGTGAAGACCAGGGTCCCCTAGGACGGTTGGCAACATGAGTTAGTTTGTACTTCGCTGAGGACACCACATTTCAAGGTGAAAGAATTGATCATGGTGTAGAATGTGGCAGTGAGCAAGTCCTCCAGCGGTCTGTATACATATATGTATATACAAATGGCCATGCAATCTGCCTGACAGACGCCTCACCCACTCTAGGATTTCAGCTACACCCACCCAGGGGGCTATTTTGTACCACATAACCCTGAAATCCTGGTTACAGCTGGTTGTACCAAGAAGGCATGCCTGATTAAAGAGCAGCCTGGCTCACGGATCCTGCCAAACAGGCACAATTGTGACCTAATTGAGCTGATCAGATCTCTTTGCTTACACCTTTTGAGACCCTGGCATTAAAAAAAAAAAAAAAAAAAAAGAATTAGCAGTTCGTAAGGGGAAATAAAAACATTCTGATTTCTGAATAGGCAAAGTTCATATCTAATCACCAGAGTGCCGAAGAAAGTATTATGGAAATAATTGATATTTGTTTTATTTTGAAAGCATTAAAATGATAATTACAGGGGAAAAAATCAGAACTTTTTCTGGACTTATTTATATTTATCATAAAACTTCACATGGCATTTACTTTGAAATTCAGGATAGTTAAGAGTGGGGAGAGAAGCCTACACATTTTCCAGTCTAAATATCTTAATGTGAATCTGAAAAACATACATAGAGAAGGAGCAGGAAGAAGCACAGAAACAATAGAAGCCAGAATAGGAGAAAAGAGAATATGAAACAGCCAGAAGTCAGGAACAACAGGTACAAAGTGGAAGACTGGCTGAGTCCCAGGAGTGACCAGGCAGCAGAGAGGGAACACAGGAACCCATTTCTGAGGGGACATCTACTGAAATTCCTGTCATGCCCCAGAGCTATTGCTGTGGCCTCAGTGTGGCCCTAAGTCTCCCTTATTTCCTCATGTGGCTTTGCTGCAAATCTCTGTCTCCTGAGCTTATCTTTGCTTCCTGAAACCTACAAGAGCCTCACTTTGGCATCATATTAGCAAATAAAAGAAAAAAAATTCAGGGGCGCCTGGATAGCTCAGTCAGTTAAGTGTCCAACTCTTGATTTCCGCTCAGGTCATATCTCACGGTTTGTGAGTTCCAGGCCCTCATCAGGCTCTGTGCTGATAGGGCGGAGCCTGTTTGGGATTCTCTCTCTCTCCTCTCTCACTCTGCCCCTACCCTGCTTGCCCTCTCTCAAAATAAATAAACTTAAAAAAAAAAAAAAAAAGAAAAAAAATATTCAGATAGTATTACCAAAGCCAAAGGTAGAGAACTTTAAAAGGACTAGACAGGAGGATATCATGATTCATGTATTTCAATTACAAGGTTTAATTCAAGAAGAGCTTCAAGTTGAAAGACAAACTTTGCAGAACATGGAATGCATTCAGATAACAGAGGCCAGGATGAATACATGTGAAACCATGTCGTACATGGTTTAAACAAATCCTTAAGCAATCATGAGGCTGGGGATGTACAACGTGGGGACGAGAAAATTGAGGAGGCTTGTGATAGACCATGTCCTGTGTCAGAAGGACAGTCAGCTGGAGGAAGGACTGGAATTGTTTCATGCACCAAAGGGAACAAATAAGAAAGTGGAGAAGAAAAGGCCTTAGTTCAATATTTAGGAAAAGCTTTTCAAAAATATGAACTTGGTCAGAAGATGGGGTGTTCTACTTTATAAGGTTGTGAGTTGTTTATCACTGAAAGTATTCCAGGAGAAACATGAAGTACTTGGGCAGTGATGTTTTAAGGAAGATATTTGAGAACCATCTCGATTCTGAGAATGTTTGAGAGACAGACCCCTTCCATCCATCACCTTTCCTAGGTGGAGAGCACAGATTCTGGAGCCTGATTACCTGGGGTTTATATCCTGGGTGGCCCCTAAGCAAGTTACTTAGCCTTTCTATGCAAATTTCCCACTCTAGAAATTGAGAAAACAGGAGTACCTATAGCCAAAGATGTTGTAAAAATTAAATGAGACCATCCAAATAAAGAATTTAGAACAATGCCTGGCACCTAAGAAGCAGTAGATACATATGTTGGTGGTTGTTGTTAAAAACTTGTTCTCCAGGATTCAATTCCAAGTGATCATGGTCAAACTAATTCTAACAGTGAATGGAATATATGCATATCATTGAAGGAAACCAATATTAGAACTGTTCAGTTTATGCGTCATTAAATTAGTAAACGAATGTGAACAATGGCTCTAGGTTTTGGGACAGTTCTTTCTCCTCCTTTAGAAAATCATGGATGACTAAAAAGAACAAAGGAAAGCAGCCCAAGATTAATTGTAATTGTATTCCACCATTGGGTCAGTAAATATTTGAGGGGTGCCTACCATGTGCTCAGCACTGTACTAGGCACAACAAACACAACCAAATTAGTAACATGCTCAAGAAGCTTACTTCCATTAAGGAAATTAATAAATAACCAAGATCATAACGGATGGGTGCAGAGAATATGCAGAATAGTGTGATGGACATTAGGGGACAAAGTGAGGGTGGAATGTCTTGGTATGACCTGAATCCTCAGGAATAGACAGGGACCTTATTCTACTGGGGGAAGATGCAGACAGCTAAAGCAAACCCCTGTTACCACAAAAAGGAGAAGTGAAGATAGGCAAGGATCTCTGTTCAATGTCCCAGCTTTTCTGCTAAAAATAAAAACAGACTGGCCATTTTTATAGGCAAGACAAGCCTTCGCAGTGATTTAGTCATGTAGCCTCAATTTAATTACCTATTCCATTCCTCTGAAGCCTCCTCAAAAATTAAATTTCTCACTTTTCTGATGGTCGATTTTGCTTCCAAGTAATAAGATCACATTGATAACTAAAACTAATACAGAAGCCAAAAATTTCATTTTAGTCAAAAATATCCAATTTCTGCAACAATTCTATAGTAGCCAGTGTATCTTCTGATGGACTGGAATAAGAGGAAACCAGATTCGAAAGGAGACTTAAAGAGGTCCAAATCAGGGGCACCTGGGTGGCTCTGTTTGTTAAGCATCTGATTTCAGCTCAGGTCATGACCTTGCGGTTTGTGGGTTCAAGCTCCGTGTCAGGCTCTGTGCTGACAGCTCAGAGCCTGGAGCCTGCTTTGGATTCTCTGTCTCCCTCTCTCTCTGTCCCTCCCCTACATTCATTCTCTCTCTCAAAATAAATAAATAAACTTAAAAAATTCTTTAAGAAAAAAGTGCTGCCTTTTGACACTAAGATAACCTAAGATTGTCTATCTCTCTGTAGAAGTGTTTTTTGTTTTCTTTTTCCTAGGGCTGAGTGAATAGAACTTAAGCATATCAACTCACTATGTAACTGTTTTACTGAAAAGTCTATGTGGAAAAGGTACATCATGACTTTTTTCTAGTCGTGTTACATCTGGTTGTTCTTGGAAAAGCCTTCAATTCTTAAAGTACAGATAGAAGAATGGCATTCAGAAAATAGAACATAGTAGTAATCCTGATTCAGGAAAGATAGGTGACTGAGAAATATGAAATCATCCTAATAGCACTGGGAGTGGCAACTTTACTGACCCTTTATTCTTTTTTTTTTAATGTTCATTTATGTATTTTTGAGAGAGAGAAAGAGAGAGAGCATGCACATGTGAGCAGTGGAGGGGCAGAGAGAGATGGAGAGAGAGAGAGAAATAATCCCAAGCATGGTTCTAATCATAAACTGTAAGATCATGACCTGAACTGAAATCAAAAGTTGGATGCTTAACCAACTGAGTCACCCAGGCACACCCCCCCCTCTTTTTTAATGGCAATTACTGACCTCCAGGTTTCTTTTCCACAACTTTATGCCCCAACTACTTCTCCCATCATCTGGAGAACCTGAGTCCAAAAGGGAGACTTACTCACCAGGGAGGCTCCCATCTCCAAGACTTTCTAAACTTCAGTTACATCATTAGGCTCCACCCATTTCAATCACCCAATGTGTGTGGCTTGAATTCTGTGAATATGGAGAATAATTCAATTGCTCAAATTTAAACTCTAAGATCTCAGTCTTCAAGTATGATTTTCTGTTCTTATAGTACACTCATTCCACCACTCCCTATGCCCACATTATTGTGGCATCTAGTGCCTTAATGCCTGCTTTGGGAAGCTGTCAGCTTCTTGTCTCTATAGATGTTCAGGAAGAAAAAGGATCATCGTTTGTCAGGGATACAAGAAACAGCTACCCTGGCCTTTTGAGAAAGTTATGTTGCCCTAATACTTGAAGGGATATGAGGTTCAAAAACATATTGCAGCTGTTAGTAAATGCTTGATTCTAGCAGTTACAGGGGACTAACCTTCCAATAAGTGTTTTATGTTTAAATGACCAAGGTTCCAATTTAGGCACTAAATAATCACCAAGTAATTAAAGTGGTAAATACTGAAAAACCGTGTGTCAATTTAAATAAACTGTGTAATGTTACAGCCAGTGCTTTGCAAATGCAAGACATACGGTGACATATAAGAGATTATAATTAATGTAAAACCCAATTTACAGAAGGAAATGGTGTTGCTCAAAAATCACATACAGTGTTTAAGTTAAGACTTATTAAGGCCATGACATCAGCTTCAAATCTAATATGCTGAGGTAAATTGGCACTTGCCTCAGTTTTCAGACTCCATTTAAATTGGACTCAATTAGAAGAATCCTATTTGTTGTAATAAGAATAGAAAACACAAAAAAACCAATTCTAAAGTTGAAAATTAAGTGAAAGCAACAAGCCAAATATATTGAATAAACGTGAGCAATCTGAAATCTGTAATGGTAATCTTCAGACAGCTGGGATGAAAGTAGTCTTGCATAGAAATTCTGCATTAATTTGACTTGGGAGTTTGTTATCAAGGCAGGCAATCATGACTATCCATCTTTATTTAACTTTAACAGATCAAATAAGGGAATATTTTATGCACCAAAGATTGTCACAGACATTGGTTACCAATTGATACAATCAAGGTGTAGAATGTTAGAAGAGATTCTCAAAAACCTTAGGACAATCTAACATACCTACGTAATTATTTTTCTCTTCCTCAGGGAACAAAGGAGGTTAATAGACTATAACCACTGTTTGTAAGCAAGTTACAGGAAGATCTGTGTGACTGTTCTCCAGAAGATAAATATACTGAGGGAGGAGAAATGTAATATCTGCCAAATACCTTGCTCAGAGCTCTTTGTTGGAAGATTGTGTTGACTTGCTATCTATAATTCTTCTAGAAGAAAGAAAGAATCTCATCTCCCATTGTCCTGAATGAATTAAGACAATTAGTATTGACAGACATAGTGGACCCAAATTTTTCTTCTGAAGAAGGTTTGAAAAGGATCAGACTACCTCTCTTACTACTGTTACTCCTGGAACAACCAATGCATTTCTGCCAAAGACTTGAGAATGGAGAGCAAAACCTTTCTGCTATATCCTATCCCCTATCTGCCACCTTGGGTTCCAGAGCTATTTATATCTTTAAATCTCACTTTTTCCAGAAAACTAGAAGCTAGATAGGATAGACAACATTTTTTAGCACTGTATTTGATAGTGGAGAAAGAGATGACAAAATCCTTTGACTTAGAACCCTAAAATATCCACCTCCTTGCAAAGAAACAATATCAATAACTTCTAATCCTGCCTTCAGAGACAACCTCTAATTTTGGAAGTTCTAAGACACTATTCAGTGGTCACCTAGACAAGCAACTGGTAGTTTCCTTGCAACTCTAGAGGATTACACATGTACATGTATTGCTAGCTTTATATCTAGCCACTGAAATAATATTTCATTCAAATTTTCAAAGGACAGGAAGAGAAGTGCAGTGAGAACAGCTTTAGTATTTCCACAAAGGGGAAGTTGATCTTTATCATTTGATGTGCAATCAGACACTGGACTGATTTATTTCACTCGTTAATTTTTCAGCAAGAATTCTAATTTGATATTTAAGGACCACCACTATTAATTGGTTTTTAATCCCCCTTTAAAAATATTTATAAAACTTTTTTAGGTAATCAAATCTGAAAACAATTGGGAAAATATTTCAGCTGTTTGTATATTATGGAATATTAAGCTGATATAAAGGTGTTCAAATGGATTAAGTGGGGGGAAATATACTTAACTCACAGCTTTATTCAGCCTACTCCATCATGACCAAAATTCATCAGGAAAATAATTCAAGGCAAAAAATTAGTTTGAAACTAATGTCACAAAAAAATTAAAAAATAAAAAAATTAAAAAAAAAAGAAACTAATGTCACAGGGAAAAATGGTCCTAAACCCTAAATAAATTGAGTGTTAAAAAGAAAAATAATGAAACCACTAGCTTAAAAGCAAAACAAATTTTAAAAGACAGAAATGCAGTGGAGACTACCCTGCATTTAAAATGACTAAACTTCATTTAATGCAAGCCAGGTATGTTTATGTAAACCATTAGAAGTTGCTAGAATATATGAAATCCTAAGGAATCTAGTAACACATGCTTTGTGATGAATCACATAATACTTTTGAATTAAAAATAGCAAAGAACACAAATTTGAGATTTGAAATTAAAATAAAAATGAGATCTGACATTCTTGACAGAATTGCTTGTATTAATAATGGCACCTTAAAGTCTAATTTTAAAAAAAAGAATAAGCAAATTCATGTTCTTGTGCAATGCATATAGCCATCTAAGAGAACCTAATAAGCTCACTGCATCAAATGGTACATAAATGGAGTCTGTCCCAGGGCTGGGCTGGGAAGAATCCAGTGTTTATGACTTTCTGTCTCCCAGCCACATGGAGTTGCCGTGGTGACTTTCTCTCTCATGTTGGTTTGTTCTCCAAAAGTACAAAAAGCCAGATGCCTGTGGGTTCGGGTGTGCCTAATTGAGCCACACTGAGCACCAAATGACCTGGAAATGTTTAATCCAGCTTTTGTCAGAACAAATTACTGGGATGTTCTCATGCCCCCTTAGGGACTAATTTATGATTGGATACCAAGCCCTGTGCAAAGCTGTGGGCCAAGACTGAAGCCCACTTTACCCCTGCATGCAGAGTCTGGATATGCCACTCTGATGTGAAGAGGAACCACTCTCAAGTGGTGGGATGAATAAGAAGATGGCCAAATAAAATACTACAAGGGTCATAGAGGGAGATGTGCATTTGTTACTTCTCCTCAAAGAGCTCTTTTGTGGAAAGAGAGGCTTAGTGTGCTCCCTGCAAATTGCCTTGCAATACACTGCCAATGAATCCTTATAGCATGTGAATGGACTGAATGCCACTGTCCCCCACCTCCCAAATTGATACATTGAAACCCTACCCCACAATGCGATAGTATTCGTTGGTGGGGCCTTTGGGAGATGATTAGGATTAAATGAGGTCATGAGAGTGGAGCCCCCATGATGGAGAGTAGTGCCCTCATGAGTCAGGAGAGACCTTGCTCCCTCTCTCTATTCTCTGCCATGTGAGGATAGAAAAAGAAGACAGGAGTGTGCAACCAACCCAGAAGAGAGTCTCACCAGGACCTGACCATGCTGGAACCCTAATCTTAGACTTCCAGACTCCAGAACTGTGAGAAATAAATTTCTGTTGTTACAAAGTACCCAGTCCGTGGTACTTTGTTATATAGCACCCCAGCACTCATCTAGCAATTCTAATATTTTTTGTATCAAATTATTCCCATTTCATGAACAATTCACTAGGGTGCCCACGGCTTGCAGGAAGAAACTTGAAAACCAACCTTGAGTTTGGTATAAACTGATGTCAGGTGAAACAGGCTCAGCCCTCTGAAATTCTCTCTACATGGCACTTTTACCACACTTGGATTCCTCACTCAACCCCACAGACTTGTGCTTCACACTCCTTACTTTGTTTTGTTATTGTCCTCCTTTTGGACTTTGGACAGAGAATGTTGCGTACAATATTCTTCAGTTTCAGGCCATCATCATCAATCCATGCAAAGCTCTTCTCTTGTTTTATTTCTGTGTTTTTCCCCATCATAACCCACACAATTATTTCCCTTCCCCTTGCCCCATAGGCATTAATTCTAACGTTCTTAACGTGTATCATTGCATCTACAGGTGTCTTGGAAAGATATGTGAACGTGATTTCAATATACAAATAGCACTGAATTATTCCATTGCTTTTTTTTAATATGTATAGTATTAACAAAAATAAACTCAAAATGGATGAAAGACCTAAATGTAAGATAGGAAGCCATCAAAATCCTCGAGGAGAAAGCAGGCAAAAACGTCTTTGACCTTGCCCACAGCAACTTCTTACTCAACACGTCTCCAGAGGCAAGAGAAACAAAAGCAAAAATGAACTACGGGGACGTCATCAAAATAAAAAGCTTCTGCACAGCGAAGGAAACAATCAGCAAAACTAAAAGGCAACTGACAGAATGGGAGAAGATATTTGCAAACAACATTATCAGATAAAGGGTTAGTATCCAAAATCTATAAAGAGCTTATCAAACTCAATAGCCAAAAAAAATAATAATAATAATAATCCAGTTAAGAAATGGGCAAAAGACATGAATAGACACTTCTCCAAAGAAGACATCCAGATGGTCAACACATGAAAAAATGTTCAACTTCACTCATCATCAGGGAAATACAAATCAAAACCACAATGAGATACCACCTCACACTTGTCAGGATGGCTAACTTTAACAACTCAGGCAACAACAGATGTTGGCAAGGATGTGGAGAAAGAGGATCTCTTTTGCATTGTTGGTGGCAGTGCAAGCTGGTGCAGCCACTCTGGAAAACAGTCAGGAGGTTCCTCAAAAAACTAAAAATAGAAATACCCTATGACCCAGCAATTGCACTACTAGGCATTTATCCATGGGATACAGGTGAGCTGTTTCAAAGGGACACATGCACCCCAATGTTTATAGCAGTACTATCAACAAGTATGGAAAGAGCCCAAATGTCCCTCGATGGATGAATGGATAAAGAAGATATGGTATATATATACAATGGAGTATTACTTGGCAATCAGAAAGAATGAAATCTTGCCATTTGCAACTACGTGGATGGAATTGGAGGGCATTATGCTAAGTGAAATTAGTCAGAGAAAGACAAAAATCATATGACTTCACTCATATGAGGACTTGAAGAGACAAAACAGATGAACATAAGGGAAGGGAAACAAAAATAATATAAAAACAGGGAGGGGGACAAAACAGAAGAGACTCATAAATATGGAGAAGAAACTGAGGGTTGCTGGAGGGGTTGTGGGAGGGGGGATGGGCTAAATGGGTAAGGGGCATTAAGGAATCTACTCCTGAAATCATTGTTGCACAATATGCTAATTTGGGTATAAATTTTAAAAAATAAACAATAAAATTAAATATATATATAATATTAATATGTATTAATATTATACAGTGATGACTGCATCTACATCGATATAATATTGTTACCTCTGACTGCTATATAGTATTTCATTATTATGAAGTACTTCAGAAATTGTTCCTTTACATTCCCAGGAGGGATTTGTGAGAATTCCTGTTTGCCCACTTGGGATTTTCCAACATTCTAACATTCGCCAATCTGATGTTTATAAAGGAGATTGCTACTGTTTTCATTTACATTTCTGATTACTACTGAAATTGGACATCTCTTCACATACTTGTTACCCATATAGATTTCTCCTTTTATGGATTGCTTATTTATTTCTTTTGAGCATTTTCTTTTCTTTACTGATTTGTTCATTGCATATCTTAGATATTAATCACTTGTTAGTATACAGTATATATCTTCTCCAAGCTCATCCTCATTCTGTTAAATTTACCTATAGTCTTCTTTAATAGAAATCCTTAATTGTATATAACTAAGTCTACTATTTTTACCTTATTTTTGCAATTTTACTATCATGTTTAAGAGAATATCCTCCACTCTGACACCACAAGAACTTTTTATTAGAATTGTGTTAAATTGGTGGATTAACATGAGGACAATTTAGATCTTTACAACATTGTCATTCTGTCATTAACATGCTATAGCTTTCTAATCATTCAGGCCTTATTTTATTTCTCTTATAGTTTAAAATTTTTTTATAATAATTTTTTGCATTCTTTGTAATTGATTCCTAACTATGTAATATGTAATTTTATACGTAATTTTGTTGTTATTGTGCCTGTTTTTCTATAGCATTTTCAATTATTGCTATGGTGGAGTTTCCTAAGTTTACCTTTAACTAGCAAGCTTCTGAACTCTCATTATACTAAGAGTTTGTCTGCTTATTGTGCTGTGTTTTTTATGCAGATGATTATGTTGTATACAAATAACAAGTTTGCTCTTCCTTCCAAACTCTTTTCCCTCTCATTTCTATTTCTTGTCTTTCTGCATTAGCCAGGACCTTTAATTATTTGTGGGTCAGTAAGCATTGCTTACATGCCATGTTCTTCTGTTGTTCCAGATCTAAAAGGGAGTGAATTTAAAGTTGCTCCATTAAATAAATAAATAAATAAATAAATAAATAAATAAATAAATAGTTTATCCACTAAATATTTTCTGTAGTGTTTTTGTACGCAATATTTATCAAGTTAATGGAGTTTCCTTCATGTCTTAATTTACTGTGAGGTACTTTTTTTTTTCCATCAAGAGATGTTAAAATTTATCAAGTTCTTCTATTAATGTGATTCTTTTAAATTTTTTTTTTTTTACATTTATTTGTTTTTGAAAGACAGAGGCAGAGCACAAGTGGGGAGGGGCAGAGAGAGAAGGAGACACAGAATCCGAAGCAGGCTCCAGGCTCTGAGCTGTCACCACAGAATCCGATGCGGGGCTCAGACCCACAAACCATGAGATCATGACCTGAGCCAAAGTCGGACACTTAACCGACTGAGTCACCCAGGAGACCCTAATGTGATTCATTTTAATGATAGATTTTCTGATTTTCAGTTAGTCTTGTATTCCTGGAATAAATTCTACTAGATCATATTACATTTCTATAATATATGATTGGCTTTCACTATCTAAAATTTTACACTGGATTTTTCTGTCATAACTGGACTTACAATTTTCTTTTGTTTTATTGACTGCTTTAAGAATCAAGATTATGCTATCCTCAAAAATGACTCATTTTGCTTTTAGTCTTTTCAAGTTTCTGGAACAATTTACTTAAATGAGAATTATTTGTTCATTGAAATTCTATTAGAACCCATCCATTAAAATAGCTAGGTTGAAGGTAGGATAATTCCCTTTTCATTTCCGTTAGTAGCCCTGATCCATTTGGAATTTCTATTACAAATCTGAGAGTGATGGTTGCTTATAACTTTATTATTTAAAAGCCTAACTTTGCTTGTAACTGTTTCCCTTTTTCATTAAATGTTTTATTTGCATATTCTCTTTTGTCCTTGATTAATTAAAGATTTGTCTAACTTTTTAGGTATTTTAAAAACTATGAGGGGCGCCTGGGTGGCTCAGTCGGTTGCGCGTCCAACTTTGGCTCAGGTCATGATCTCATGGTCCCTGAGTTCGAGCCCCACCTTGGGCTCTGTGCTGACAGCTAGGAGCCTGGAGCCTGCTTCGGATTCTGTGTCTCCCTCTCTCTCTGCCCCTCCCTCACTCATGCTGTCTCTCAGAAAAATGAATAAACATTTAAAAATTTTTTTTAATTAAAAATAAATAAATAAATAATAAAAACTATGACTTTGAGTTTTCACTTTGCTATCCTCTATTTTTATTGCTCTTAATATTTTTGCTGTAATATTTATTGTTTCTATTCTCCATTTTTCCTTGGCTTTTGTTTCGTGTGCTTCTTCTATCTTCTTAAATAAAATACTTTATTTTTTATCAGATAGATCAAAGCTATAACTTTTCCTGTACAAATTAATTTCGCTCTGTCCAACAAATCTTGACATTATTACTGCCAAGCAGTACTACTTTCACTTTTTCAATTTTCCATCTGCAGAATTTTATTTTAAATTTTTCTCTTGTAGAAAACATATTTCTTCCAATCTCAGAGTCTTTTATTTTTGGCTAGTCTATTTACATTTATTGTAATTACTGTTACATCAGAATTTGTTTTTGTAATTTTATTTCTTGTTTTCAGTCATCAACATATTTTCAATTTATCATATAGTGGGTTTTTTTTTCTTTCATTCCAAACTTCCATTGGATAAATCAATATATTTTTCTGATAGTTTGAAAGTTACACATTTTATTATCGTACTTTGGTTGATTATCCCTAACTTTTAAGATCTGTACTTTGGGTTTTTTTTTTCCTATTAATTTCTTAATATTAACATTTTTATATTCTGAGCAAACAAGTCAAGGGTGAGAAATACTATAGACTTACACACTCAACAGAGGTTCGAACCTTATACCAGCATTCAGAGACTAGAAAGCTGAAAATCATATTTCTAAGATTTCTTTACAGCTAGAGTGCCAAATATGACTTAGGTTCCCTCAATCTAAGGCATGCACACTTAATCTTGATTCAGAACCAAGTCATATGGTGAGAGAAGCAGACAGTTCTGTCTTAGATTGTGGGAAATGCAGCATGATTCAGGAGCTAACAGTCTTACTAGTGACTCCTTAATTCAGCCTTCTTCTGACTACAGTAGAAGCAGGTTCCAAGCTGACTCAGTTCTGCAGTGAAGTTTTTGGGGAGTTTTTCCTGCAAGTTCAGCCTAAAGACTATTTCATTAGGCTTTTTAAAAATAGTCTGAGCAATCCATACTCCCTTAAAAGTCCTTTTTACTTAAACTTCCTTGAGTGGATTCTATTATCTGCAACCAAGACTTTTTCTTCGTTGAGAAGATAATTTTAATTTATTTTTTAATGTTTGTTTATTTTTAAGGGAGAGAGTGCGTGTGCAAGTGGGGGAGGGGCAAAGAGACAAGAAGACAGAGGATCCAAAGCAGGCTGTGTGCTGAAAATAGAGAGCCCCATGCAGGGCTCAAACTCACAAACCATATATGATCATGACCTGAGCAGAAGTCAGATGCATAACCAACTGAGCCACTAGGTGCCCCAATAATTTTAATTCTTTTCACCAATCATTGGTTCATGTGGGATTTCGATGTTTAAATTAAAAGTGATAATTGGGGCGCCTGGGTGGCGCAGTTGGTTAAGCGTCCGACTTCAGCCAGGTCACGATCTCGCGGTCTGTGAGTTCGAGCCCCGCGTCAGGCTCTGGGCTGATGGCTCGGAGCCTGGAGCCTGTTTCCGATTCTGTGTCTCCCTCTCTCTCTGCCCCTCCCCCGTTCATGCTCTGTCTCTCTCTGTCCCAAAAATAAATAAAAAACGTTGAAAAAAAAAAAAAGTGATAATTGATTATAATTTTGTTGTCTTAAAATTTCTTATTTAGAATTATTTCCTCTTTTCACAGCATATTTTGTTTTTTTGCACGTTCTGTTGTATCTTTGATGAGTCTTGTCAGACTTGTCTGATCAAGATCCTGAACAACAATATCTTAACATGTTTTTACATCCATGTGATATCTTTACTACTACCTTGGAAGTATATTAGTATCATCATAGGTTTTGTTCTAAATTTGGAATGGATTCTTTTTTCTCTCTAAATGGATTAGTTACCTGTTGCCACAATAATGCTATGCAATAAACAAAATTTCAACAGCATACAACAATAAACATTTAGTTTTGCTCACAAGTCTACGAGTTACCCAGGCAGTTCTAAGGATCTTTGCTAGGCTTGACAGTGTTCACTCAGGCCTTTGAGGTCAACTGCAGGTCAGTTAGATGGCTTTAAATCTCTTGGCTGGTTTGTATGCCTTGGGCCTTGTCTGGGATGACTGAGCCAACATCTCTGCTTAACAGCTCTATAATCTTCCAACACACTAGCCTGGACTTGTTTTCAAGGGGGTAGCAGAGTTCCATGAGAGAGAACACAGAAGCACTATCATTTTTTACCACAATCTAACGGCCAAAGCAAATCACAAAGCCAATGCAGACTCAAAGGATGGATAAATAGACTCCACTTCTTGATTAAATAAGCTACCAATTTCACACTGCAAAGGGCAAAGATGCAGGAAGAGAGGGATAATCAGGGTCATTGTGCGATCAAACTACTACTCGATCGTTTCAGCTATCTATTGCTTTATAACAAAGCACCCCAAAATGTTGTGGCTTACAACAACTCATTATTATCTCTTATGGTTCCATAAAATGACCAGAGTTATATAAATAGTTCTCACTAGCATCTCTAATGCAGTTCCACTCAAGTGACAGCTGGACTGGAGTCATCTGAAGGTTCGACTGGACCTAACGTCCAAGACAGTTCACAGCTCTGGTGCCTCAGCTGAGATATTGAAATAGCTGGGGACTTACTTCCATGTGGCTTCACTATGTTGTTAGCTTGGACATTCTCAAGGTATTCAAGCTTCTTACATGACTGCTCATTTTCACCAGAATAAGCATTCCAAGAGACCAAGACTGAAGCTGCAAGGCTTCTTCTGACCTAGCCTTAACAGTCACACAGTGTCTCTTCTGCCACATTCTACACAGGCCAGCCCAGGTTCAGTATAGAAAGGATATGTGTGAAGATGTGAATACTAGGCATTTGCATGCATGCACATATGTGTGTGTATGTGCAATGTTATATGTGTATGCAATGCAATATCATCTTCAGCTTTCATTCTGAATGCTTAGTTGGTTGTTTTCCATATAAATATATGTGCATTTGTATTTCTTTTTAGGCAATACATTTTACGTATTTATGTATTTCCTAGAGTACTGGGTTTATTTTTCTTCTTCCAGAATATATAATTCTTTCAACAATGTTGTCAAAATGGATACTTTTCGGGGCCTTGCATGTTCAAGAATATCTTTATTTTATACTTAAATTTAATTTTTCAAAGTTTCCTCCCATCATTACTTTGTGCCCAATATTGCTATTAAAACACTTCTTTACTGAAGTCATTAGACCAGTTTTCTTAGTCTTTGATTTCTTTTTTAATTTTACTCTCCTTTTGTCAATCTAGGCTCAACTACTTACTTCATCCACCTCCTCCCAACACATTCATCAAGCAATGCTGGTTCTCAAGAAACACCTGTGCTTACTTCTTAGGCTCTGCTCTTTGTCAATAGGTGACTTAGTGATAATCCAGCTCTTGAAGTGGAGAGTGGAGAAAGGACTGACCATTCAGAGTCCCCAGCTCAGGGCTTTCACTGATACCTATGGACAGCCAGACTATGAGCTTAATATTGTCCTGCAGCCTCCGGCTAAGGGGCTGGCCCTGCCATTGTCCCTTCTCACATGGCTTTGGGAAGGTAATATTCCACTCAGGGAAATGTGGGGCTCGATAAAAACTCTCCCCCAGCTACTTCTACTCATGATACCGACATCTTCTCTGTTCCAGGTTGCTCTTTCATCCAATCGCCATTATTTCCACTCCACCTCCATCATAAAGAGACTGAATCACCTTCCACCGCCTAAGGTGGTTCTCACAATCTTTATTCTGAGATTTGACCTTGCCTCTCTTAGCTCCATGTCATCCTCAGAGCCGAGATTATATGATATTGCCAGCTGATCAAGAACCACATGTTCAATGTCACAAACTCTTCAGTTTGTTTTTAGATAACACATTATATTAAAATGTAGTATGGAAATTAGAACATGGTAAACTTTGGAATATAATGTTTGAAATAAGTTTTCTCAATGCACACTACTTTGAAAAATTCCATTAGATACTGTACCTTACATAATTACCTTTAAAAAAAAAAAAAAGCCCAAGTGAATAGATCAGCATATATTATACATGACTATTTTCTAAGTTTGTTTAATCAATAAAGAATAAAAAAGAATAATTATAAATATATTCATCTTGGTAAAACTAAAGGACACATGTGTCTCATTATAAATTAATTCATATATTCCCTTGTTTCCTTTTTTCCAGAACATTTGGCATTCCTTATCAACTAGTATACAAAAGAATAGAAAAACAAAGGTTCCTCATATTGTCCTTTGTATTTCCATATTAATAAACCAGAATGAAAGTAGTGAATGGCTTCAATTATAAAAAGGAAGGGATCTGGCTTACCATTTTGATAAAGCCAAAGGCAAGTTTTTCTTATTTTTGGCTCAACCTGTATCAATCTTTGAAGTCACTCACTGGTGAACATTTTAATTGTTTTGTTCCAATGCTATCTATAAATATAATTATTTTCAATATGGAATGTTTTAATTTACTAAATTCACTCAAATCACAACCCTCTTGTTGTTTTGAGTTTATTGTTTGTGTGTTTGTTTTGTTTTTGCATTTAGTACATGGTTTGTCAAGGTCATCATCTCCACCTCTAGCTTTCATTTGAAGCCTTCTTCACAGATGAGAATGCATACCTCTTAGCGAAACAGAGTTGGGACCAGGTAAACCAAGGGCTGCATCATAGTCTTTTTCTCCATAGTCTTAAATATAAAATATATCAATAAATATTTCCACGTTTAGATTCTAAGATCTCCACACGTATAGCAGTGCTTTTGGCATCTGCTTCTTTTGGATGTTTGGTTTGATGCAAACCTGTAACAAACATCTTTCATGTGTAATCTATTCCATGAGCACTTGTTCAACTGGAACCTAATACATACACTTGAAGAACATTCTTGAATCAGCACATTGGAAATACTTTCTCTCCCACCTAGCTGAGCTTTTGGAAGCACTTCTTTTCTTAAAGAACTTCTTAAGCATAAATTTTGTGAAGAATATTGAAAAGTCATATAGTAGTTAATGGCTGTTGCATTTCTTTAATTTTGAATTACTTCCTTGCTCTCTTTGAAAAATTTTGGTGGATGAAGAGATATTTTTCAAATAGAAGTATAGCACTCATTTAAAAAGATATCATTGGCATGTTTAGATTTGTATGGGGTTCAGCCAGAAGTGATCTTTAGAGGTAGTTACTATAACTCAAGTAGTGATTTAATTATGGAACTCTGTGGAATTGGTATGTTTTCTGGAGTAGGTCTTCTCTGACCCTGAAATACATGAAACAATTTTAAGAGTTGCTTTTGTTTATTTGTTTTATTTTGTTTTCAGGAAAAATTTGGAAACCGTTTTTCCCCTAAAAATATAATTCCTACAGCAGGTGCCCAACTGTCCTCCGTGACAGCCCCCTGCTTACTCGCCACAAAGAGCTAGAATGAGCAAAGCCCACTCTCCATTGTGGTACAACTCCAGCCAAGCCCTCCAGTGCTAGGAAAGTCATGGAGGCAGGGGGTGGAAAGGAACAGACGGGCTCAGATCCTACACTCTGAGCTCCCCAGCCCCAATGGGATTTATTGCTTTATCCAGATGGTTTTGGTTTCAGACCCTCCTTTTACTCTTAGCTCCCTACTTGCTACCTACCCTCCTGTCTTTACTCCATTCCCATACTTCATCTTAGTGCCTGGAAAACCAGCTGTGTTCAATGTCCCGGGTCTGTGCCTTTCCCCATGAGGGGAGTGAGAAACTTAAAACCTATAACTGACCAAGGTGAAGTATAGTCATTATGCTCTTGTGAACTCTTCTTGGTAGCTGAGGATCAAAATGCTTCATCATTTAGGGGAAGATCAAAGAAAGCCAAGTTCATTCTTGCAAAGAATACAGCATGGCTAAGGTCCAAGATGCTTTGGCCATTCAGTTAAATGAGAAGTAGAGAAGAACCATCTGTTTACTATGCAAAGTAAGCAAAAAGTAGACATCTGGGGAGACAGGTGATGAAGTGGAATAGAGATGAACTGAAATTCAAGAGGCTTGTGTGATAGCCCTAGCTTTGCCCATCATAGTAGCAGTATGACCTTGGGGGAGGTCAATTAACCTCTGAGGACATCAGCTTCCTCAGCATCACATCAAGAGTATGGAACTACATGACACCCAAAGTATTTATAAACCCGAAAGATTTTTTCTTGACCCTAATTGACCTCTCCTGCTAAAGCAGACACACATCAAACACAGCCATTTGCTCATTATAGGGATTCAATATGCTAAATTGAATGTCCAAAGGCAACCTAATTAGGCAGGCAGTGAGGCTGTGGCTATTTCTGATGTGACTCCAGTGCCCTTGAAAATGTGTCCTTTGGTCTGCTCAGTCCTGCCCTTGACTGTAAGAGTGTTAGCATTCTCTGCTGCCTTATGCAAAATAGTAGCTCTGCTCCTATTACATTTTTTTGTCAACACAGAACGATATTCTTACTCAGTAGTTAGCCCACTTTATTCCATGTGCAGAAAGTTTGAAGTTTCAGATGGTTTGTTTGTAAGCTAAAATGGAGTAATTTTTGCAAATTAGTTGCTATAAATTTTGGTAATTATTTGAGACAGAGACTGAGAGGCAAAGAGGAAGGGTCATGTCTTAAATCAAGCATTTCAGTGATAGCAAGCATTTTAATGCTCACTTTAGGTAGCAAGATCAAAAGGTTCATCCTATCATTTCCTGGGGTCCTTTCATCAGCTTGAACACTTACATAAATTAGAATTATTTTCTTCTAAATAGGAAAACATTTAAGTACCATAAATTCATGTGTATTTTTCAGAAGTTATTCACTGAGGGTTAATTCACCAAATAAGACAACTGCTATTAATTTATGGGGCAAGGAATATTACTATGACCTACATCATGGGTTTAGAAATTTTATACACATTGCAAAGATATAAAATATTGAATCACAATAACAGACTCATCTCATTTTTCACTGACCCAAATGGTTGGTGCCATGGAAACATTGTGATTTCTATACTATATCAAAAATTCAATAGTCTGAAGTGGCATTAAGAATAAAAGCAAGGGTGTCTGGGTGGCTCAGTCAGTTAAGCATCTGACTTTGGCTCAGGGCATGATCTCACAGTTTGTGAGTTCCAGCACCACGTGGGGCTCTGTGCTGACAGCTCAAAGCCTGGAGCCTGCTTCAGATTCTGTGTCTCCTTCTCTCTCTGAGCCTCCCCTGCTCATGCTCTCTCAAAAATAAACATTTAAAAACTTTTTGTTTAAAGAATAAAAGTATTAATTTCATTCTTTTGTTTTGCTGTAAAAAGCACTGAACAAACTCAAAGTAAAAGGAGAACATCCTATGAGGATTAGTTTGCTGGATTGAGACTATTTATTAATATATAAATAATCCACTAAAATAAATCCCTATTCAAAACAGTAGCTTGCATCTTTCTCTCTGCTCATTCTCTCTACAGTTGACTCTCAAACTGAGATTAATGGTTAACTTGGCTCTATTTAAGAATGATCTAAAGATATATAATATTTTTGGATCCATTAGAGAATTTTTATTCTAGTTTTATTCTAGTTTTATTTTAATGGTTATTCTTAATTCAATTAAGATTTTTCTATCAAATATATTTTTAAATCTATTGTGTCTGTATTTTAGTGTCTTTTTTTCTAAACTCTTATTATCAGAACTCTTTCATTTAATCAGTAGGTATTTATTTTATAAAGTATTTTTAAAAAAATTTTTAACATTTATTTTTGAGAGAGAGATTGACAGAGTGTGAGCAGGGAAGGGGCAGAGAGAGAGAGGGAGACACAGAATCTGAAGCAGGCTCCAGGCTCCAAGTTGTCAGCACAGAGCTTAATGGGGGCTTGTATCCACGACCTGCAAGATCATAATGTGAACCCAAGTCAGACGCTTAACCAACTGAGCCACCCAGACCCCCCCTAATCAATAGGTATTTATTGAAACCACTATGTGCTAGAATGATTTGGTTTTCTTCATTCCAATATTAATCAATATGCAATTTGATTAGAACAAGTTCTCCAAGAAAGCTCAGCAATTTAGACATAGTATTGTGGCTTTTAGTCTAAAATGATGGTTAAAGTACCAAAGGCCAGCTCACTCTTCTGTGGATTGTCTCCATTTAAAGTATTTCCTTTATAGGGACGCCTGGGTGGCTCAGCCAGTTAAATGTCCAACTCTCGATTTCGGCTTGGGTCATAATCTCAAGGTTCATGAGATTGAACCCCGTTGTTGGGCTCTGTGATGACAGTGTGGAATCTGCTTGGGATTTTGTCTCTCCTTCTCTCTATGCCCCTCTCCTGTGGGCACACACCCACTTGGTCTCTCTCAAAATAAATAAACTTTAAAAGTTTTTTAAAAATAAAGTATTTCCTTTATAGATATCAGAATAACATAAAGTATATTTTATCAATCTTGTGGTTTTACCCTATTGAAATTCTTTTTGTGCCAGTGATTTCAAAAGAATTTTCTAATTTAACTATTCAGTTAATTATTGTTTGTAGCTTGGCCTTTGGAGATAATGGGGTTTGGATTTAGACTCTGATTCTCCTACTTATAAAATGTTTAACTTTAGGCAAGTTACTTGGTCTTTCTGAACCTTAATTACTTCAGCTCTAAAAGCAGGATAACACATGCCTATCTCACATAAAACACTGTTTTATGTCTTAAAAGTTGCCACATATGAAAAGGCCAAGCACACCATCAGACAGGAAGCATGACTCAATGTCAGTTTCCTTCTTTATTTTTTTATTTCTTCCCTTCTAGTGGATTTTTTCTTTAAGATATTACTCACATGACTCCCAAAATTCTTCTATAACTGTCAAAAGCTCATTAACCTTATTTAACCACATATCATATGCTGACAAGAGTGAATGCAGCATAGTATCTTCTGCTCTTTTTAGAATAGCACACGGACTGATGATAATTCACAAGTACAGGAAAATCTCAATTAATCCAAATATTAAAATCAGAAGAAGAAGGCAGTGAAAAAAGTTAGGAAGAAGCAATACTACAAATAGAGGACCTACGATTATACACCTGGGTCTCCATTACCAGTATTGTTTCTTTACATTTTTTTTCATTTGTGTATAGTTGACACACATTACATTAGTTTCAAGTGTACAACATAGTTATTCAACAAGTTTATACATTATGCTATGCTCACCACAACTGTAGCTACCATCTGTTATCATCAATGCTTTTACAATGTCATTGACTATGTTTCTTATGCTGTGCCTTGTATTCCTGTGACTTACTCATTTCATAACTGGAAGCTTGTATTCTTTCTAACTCAGAATATGGGTAAACACTCAGGGTCTTTACAGCAACACTCATGGCAAGGGTAAGCAACATGGGTCAATGAACGGGGGATAGAGGCAGTGGGCGAGGGAAGCCAAATGGATACTTCCTACATGCCCTCACCTGATACTCAGTTTTTTCCCACATGACACTTATGTTATGTAGAGGAGGCAGGTCTACAAGAGTCTCATATCCATATTAAAGAAACAGCCACTGGTTTTGACTGGAAGCCATTTGAGAGACTTGGCCCCCTCAGTAGATACCATAGGATAAATGCTGATTAGAAAAAAAGATGGTTTATCTCAACAGTGGATGCCAGTCAAGGACACAATGCCCCATTTCCATCTATCTAGTGCCCCATATAAACCACCCTACCATTCACACCCACAGAGTGTGGGTAGGGAAAAGGGAGAGATGCTGAATTTATCTGAGAAAATCCTAGAAGTGACTAGCCTTGAATTATACAAGATCAAGTTTCAGCTTAATCAGGTGAAATGAGAGTAGAAGACAGATGTTAATCATTTTGGGGTAAAATTATATCCTCAACCATGGTTTGCAAGTATCATGATTATACATGATGATACATCAGTAAAGGAACTAAGGAGTTACAAAAAGATGTATCTGTCAGGCATGGAACATTCTGGAGGGGGAACAGAAAAAAAAAAAAAAAAAGAATAGTTGAGATATCAGTGCTCAGCCCAGGCATACAGCAGAAAAGAGGTGTTCCTGGACTAAATAGGGAAGAAATAAATAAGAAGTATTTAACCAAGCTGGGAATTATATGGATTTCCTCCAATTTTAAATTAACTTGTTCTGTCTATGCTTTCTTAGGATAAGAATTGGGGCCTGATGGAAAGGAAGAAGTAAAAATATCTGTTTGCAGATGACATGATCATATGCACAGAAAACTCTAAAGACTTCACCAAAAACCTATTAGGACTAATAATCAAATTCAATTAAATTGCAGAATACAAAGTCAACGTAAAAAATCAGCACATTTCTATACACTAACAATGAACTATTTGAAAAATAAATTAAGAAAATCCCATTTTGGGGCACCTGGGTGGCTCAGTCAGTTGAGCATCCGACTTCAGCTCGGGTCATGATCTCACCGTCTGTGAATTCGAGCCCCGTGTTGGACTCTGTGCTGACACCTCGGAGCCTGAAGCCTGCTTCAGATTCTGTGCCTCCCTCTCTCTCTCTGCCCCAACCCACTCACATTCTGTCTCTCTCTCTCTCTCAAAAATAAATAAACATTAAAAAAATATATTTTTTAAAAATAAATAAAATAAAATAAGAAAACTCCCATTTATAATAGCATCAAAAAGAATAAAATACTTAGAAAAAAGTTTACCCAAGGAGGTGAAAGATCTATACACTGAAAACAATAAAGCATTAATGAGAGAAATTGAAGAAGACGCAAATAAATGGAAAGATATTCCATGCTCATGGATTAGAAGAATTAATATTGTTAAAATATTTGTACTACTCAGGGCACCTGGGTGGCTCAGTCCCTCAAATGTCTGACTTCAGCTTAGGTCATGATTTCACGTTTGTGAGTTTGAGCCCCGCATCAGGCTTTGTGCTGACAGCTCAGAGCCTGGAGCCTGCTTCGGATTCTGTGTCTCTCCCTGTCTCTGCCCCTCCCATGCTCATGCTCTGTCTGTCTCTGAATAATAAATATATGTTAAAAAAAAAAAATTAAAGAGGCACCTGGGTGGCTCAGTCTGTTAAGGGTCCAACTTTGGCTCAGGTCATGATCTCACAATTTGTGGGTGCGGCCCACGTCAGGCTCTGTGCTGACAGCTCAGAGCCTGCAGCCTGCTTTGGATTCTGTGACCCCCTCTCTCTCTGCCCCTCCCCCACTCACACTCTGTCTCTCTCTCAAAAATAAACATTAAAATTTTTTTTTTTAATTAAAAAAATTTTTTACTACTCAAAGTAATCTACAGATTCAATGTAATCTCTATCAATCCAATGGCATTTTTCAAAGAAATAGAACAATCATAAAATTCATATGGAGTCACAAAACGTCCAAATAGCTCAAGCAATCTTAAGAAAGCAGACAAAACTAGAGGCATCATATTGACTGATTTCAAATTATATTACAAATCTATAGTAATCAAAACAGTATGGTACTGGCATAAAAACAGACACACAGACCAATAAAACAGAGTAGAGAACCCAAAATAAACCTACACCTGTATAGCTTGCTAATTTTTGATAGGATGCCAAGAATACAAAATGAAGAAAGGATAGACTGTTTAATAACTGGTATTAGAAAAACTGGACAGCCAATACAAGAGAATGAAATTGGATCCCTATCTTACACCACACACAAAAGCCAACTCAAAATAGATTAAAGACTTAACTGTAAGACCTGCAACTGTAAAACTCCTAGAAGATAACATAGAGAGTAAATTCCCTGTCATCAATTTTGATAATGATTTTTTAGATTCGACACCAAAACCAAAAATAAACAAGTAGGAGTACATCAAACTAAACAGCTTCTGCACAGCAAAGGAAACCATCAACAAAATGAAAAGGGGGGTGCCTGGGTGGCTCAGTCGGTTAAGCGCCAGACTTCAGCTCAGGTCATGATCTCATGGTTTGTAGGTTTGAGCCTCATATCAGGCTCTGTGCTGACAGCTCAGAGGCTGGAGCCTGCTTCGGATTCTGTGTCTCCCTCTCACTCTGCCCCTCCCCTGCTTGAGCTCTGTCTCTGTCTCTCTCTCTCTCTCTCTCTCTCTCTCAAAAAGTAAATAAACATTTTTAAAAAATGAAAAGGGAAACTACAAAATGGGAGAAAATATTTGCAACCCATGTATCTGGTAAGGGGTTAATTTGCAAAATATATAACAACTCAGCAGCAAAAAAAACCCAAATAACCCAATTAAATTTGGGCAAAGGACATGAATGGACACCTCTCCAAAGACATATAAATGGCCAACAGGTATATGAAAAGGTGCTCAACATCACTAATCATGAGGGACATGCAAGCCAAAACCATCTCCTCATACCTGTTAGGTTGACTATTATTAAAAACAAAAACAAAAGATAACAATGCTGTTAAGGATGTGGAGAAAAGGAAACCCTGGTACACTGCTAGTGGGAATGTAAATTGGTGAAGTTACTATGGAAAAAATATGGAGGTTCCTCAAAAAATTAAATATAGAACAACCATATGATCCAGCAATCCCATTGCTGGGTATATTTCTAAAATAATTGAAATCAGAATCTTTAAGAGGTATCTGTACTCCCATGTTCATTGCAGTATTTCTCACAAAAAACAAGATATAGAAACAACCTAAATATCCATGGACAGATGAATGAATACAGAAGACGTGGTATACACATGGACTAGAAGACTACTGAGCCTTAAAAAGAGGAAATCCTGACATTTGTGACAACATGGACCTGGAGGACATTTTGCTAAATGAAATCAGCCAAATACAGAAAGACAAATACTGTATGTTATCACTTACACGGGAAATCTGAAACAAACTCATAGAAGCAGAATGACGTAATTGCCAGTGGCTGAGGGGAAGGGGGAAATGGAGAGATGATGGCAAAACAGTACAAAGTTTCAGCTATTTAAAGTAAATAAGTTCTGGGGATCTGCTATACAACATATTACCAACAATTAACAGTATTGTATTGTATACTTAAAATTTTCTAAAAGGATAGATCTTATATTAAGTGTTCCTGCCACCAAAATAATAATAATAATAATAATAATAATAATAATAATAACAACGACAATAACAACAAGAAGAAAGGGGTTGAGAGGAATCTTTGGGAGGTAATGAATATATCTATGGCCTTGATGGTAGTAATGGTTTCATAAGTGTGTATTCTTCCCAAATTCATCAAGCTATATATATTTAATACGTGTAACTTTTTAACAAGTCAGTCATGCCTCAATAAAGTAGTTTTAAAAACAAAGAAAAAGAAAAAGAAAAAGAATTAGAGCCTGAGATAAGTCAGAATCGAGAAACTGCCCTATGACCAACTAAGGCACTCTTTCCACTATAATCCATTATCTCACTGCTGCCAAAATGACCTTCGTAATCCAAATCTCCATTTTCTGTCTACTGAATAAACCCTAATAAGGGTTCTAATAAAGCATCTACAAAGAACACATTATCCTCATAGGATAAAGTACAAACTTTTTAGCACACTATGATACTCCTGCCTTCCTCTTTATCTTCATGTTTTCTAAAAAAAACATGCTCCTTGGTACCAGTTATGTTGAAAATCTATAGTTCTCTACCACACTCTTTTTCTTTATACTTCCACATGCTCTGGTGAAATGAACACAAGCTTCGCCACCACCACCATCAGTGCTAACGGCACCGCCTCTATGAGTATTATCATCACATTTAATTCCATTAACACAGTCATTATCATCACCACCACCACTGCTAGGACCATTTCCACTGTCACCACCAGCACCCAGTTGGCAAAAGCTAGCTTTTAAGACTTGGTTTTAAGCATTAGCTTCTCTGTGAGCCTACAACTTCATTTTCAGTGTCATCAATGAACCCTAATCAATAGCCTTTCCCAAAGTGTGATCCCAGAAGAATTTTTCTTTGGATATTAATATGTACTCCACACAATTACCATCTTCCACATTGTTTGAATTAAGTCTTTAATATTCTTAAAAGTAATGTCTTCATACAGTACAAATAACAGAGAAAATACGATTTTCATGACTTTAATATAATAATTATGAATAATTATAAGATTCATTATGCTTTAATAAATTTTAACTATGTTGTTTTGAAAGCCTTATGTGTTGGAGTCATTTATTTATGTTTAAAAGAAGTATTTCTTCAGTTTTATGTTTTTGCATTTAGACTACATCAAGTAGGCTGTATGCACATACACATATGTGTATGTGTGTGCATGTATATGTGACCTCCTTAAACAATGATGTATCATATATATACAATTATGTAGTCCTAAGCACTGAGAATCAATGATAAACAAGACTGACATGGTCCTTGTCCTCAGTGTAGATTCCATCCTATCAGGGAAAATAGATCTAAAAAACAAAGGAAAACACAATAATTGCAGTTTGTGTTGAGTTCTATGAAGAAGGTAGAAATGTAATTCAAGAAGGCCTGAGAATTGAAAGATGAGAAGGAAATTAAGTAAGCAAACAGAGGAGGTAAGAACATTCTAGGCAGAGGGTACAATATATGTAAAGGCCCTGATGCAGAAAAGGGTTGAGCATATTTGAAGAACTGTAAGATAAGGCTCAAAAATCTAGGCATGCTGCAGATTTGGCAGAGCCTTATAAGCTGTGGTTGGTAGTTTGGGTATGATTATATACCCACGGGGTTAAAAGGTTTTAAGCAGGGGGAACATGACCTGATTAATGTGTTAAGATATACTGGCTTCTGTGTGGAGAACAGGCCGAAGGGGGTAAGAGTAAATCAGGATAGCAGTCAGGTGGCTGTTGTTGGCCAGATGAGAGATGATGGAGGACTGGCCTGTGTGGTGCCCATGGAGATAGAGAAGCCAATTAGGAAATTCTCTGACTTATCACCAACCCACAGGACCATCTTACAAGCAGTGTTATCAGCACAGATGAGTGGCTTATTCTAACTCAACCAGTGGCTAAGGCCAGAATCAATTTCACAACTGTCTAATTCCTGAGCCCAGCTCTTTCCACTGCACTGCCTGCCTCTTACAGCCTTCCTGCATGGTGTTAACCTTCCTGCTCCTGACTGACAGCTGAGATATTACTGTTACATCCAATAGGGGGATAGTCTTTCCTTTTTTCCTTCCTTAGAACACAGGTACCCATCCTACTGTATCTGTGACCATTTAGCTAGTTGATAATGATTTGGAAAACAGCTCCCAGATTTCCTCCAGGCCCAGTTGTGACCCCTGTCCTTTCTGCTGTCTCTCCTCTCAGTCAACCAGGAAGTGTTGAACAGAGACCAGGCAGTCTGTCTCAGAAGTTACTCGCCTCTGTCTAAGTCTCATAATGACAACTGAGATCCATGAATTACAAGAGCACACAGCCAACGCATTGGGCCTTAAATAATCCCAGAAGATTCTTTTTTTCCAATCACCAGTTGTTTAAAAAAAAAAAAAAAGGCTCCATGCTCAGTCACCTCTAAAGAGCTGTCACCAAAAATAAAGATTATCATTGTAACAGGCTTACTTTATGATTGTGAGAAATACACTAACATTTGGGCTCATAAAAGTCCACTGTCCTTTCATTGTGCTTTTAAATTTTTTTTTAATGTTTATTTATTTTTCAGAGAGACAGAGAGACAGAGCACGAGCAGGGGAGGGGCAGAGAGAGAGGGAGACACAATCTGAAGCAGCTCCAGGCTCTGAGCTGTCAGCACAGAGCCAGAGACGGGGCTCGAACTCACAAACCGTGAGATTATGACCTGATCCGAAGTCGGACGCTCAACTGACTGAGCCACCCAGGCGCCCCCTCCTTTCATTGTGCTTTTAAATGGGTCTGAAATATTAGTCCTGGAGGGCCTCCTTCCCAGAGAACTCCTTGGGTTTAAAACCAGGTTTAGGGGCGCCTGGGTGGCTCAGTCGGTTAACCGCCCGACTTCGGCTCAGGTCATGATCTCACAGTTTGTGAGTTCGAGCCCCGCATCGGGCTCTGTGCTGACAGCTCAGAGCCTGGAGCCTGCTTCTGATTCTGGGTCTCATTCTCTCTCTGCTCTTCCCCCACTTGTGCTCTGTCTTTCAAAAATAAAATAAAAATGTAAAAAAAATCATAAAACCAGGTTTATTAGTCCGCTCTGTCTGCTATTGACTGAATGGCTTACAAACAACAGATATTTATTTCTCTGAGTCCTAGAGGCTGGGAAGTCCAAGATCAAGCTGCCAGCTGATTCTGTTCCTGGCTTGCAGATGGTCACCTTTGCAATGTGTCTCTCTTCCTCTTCTTGTAAATCCACTAATCCCCTCAGTAGGACCCCTCTCCCATGACCTCACCTAACCCTAATTACCTCCCAAAGGCCCTCTCCAAATACCATTATATGGGGGGGGGGGGGGGTTAGGACTTCAGCTTATGAATTTTGGGGGGAGATAACTTGGCTTATTGTGCCAGGTGATGCTACAAACTCAGAAAGCTTCAAATCTTCCCTTTATCAAATTATCCTATTTGATGATTCTTGTTTATTCAAACATTTCTAGTGCCCAGTATGACTTTCATGGTAAGTGAGGCCCTGCTAGGTACACCCTATTAGGCTTCATTAAGACAGGATTTCATAACATCTCAAATCAGGCACCACAACCAATTCAGAGACAGAAGAAATGTCTGAGATCCAAAAACAGGCTAACTTACCATATTCTGTATGGCTGAGATTTAAGCTGTCTGTAAGCCAAGAGGTACATGTAATCTCTGAGAAATGCAGGTTTCTGATCAATGGTGTTGTTTCATCCTTCTAAAATAATGACATGGATTTAAGAATCGAGTCGATAGGTCTCACTATTGAAATATGGTGAGTGAGGTGGAGCAGCTCTGGAGTTCCTGCCTGCCTGCCATGCAGTAGAGTGGCCACATCTGAGTTCTAGCCCTGCTTCTGCAACATATTAGCTATATCACTTGGCATGTCACATTACTCTCCTGACTCAGTTTCTTGATTTTAAAACAAGGATGATAAAACATCCCGAGTATCTGACCAGAATACCAAAAGGGACCAATACCCATGCTACAATTTGAGACAGTGATTCTATGATGACCATACCTGAAATTCCTGTAACTCACTGTCTAGAAACAGCTTATGGCCTTGGTTTCCCAGAATCACCATAAAAATCATTGTTCCAGACTCTGTTCTGTAGCAGTGACCAATCTTTTCCATTTGCTTTTTGAATGTGGTTGCTCCCAGTACTTCTTTAAGATCTTAAATATGATGACCAGGGGAAAAGTGTGTCCCTAAAAACAGAGCACTCCTCCAAACTCAGTCACTTAGGATTCTCAAATGTCACTTAGGAGACTCACTTAGCAGGAAACTTCATTTAGTCTTTTTCTCTTCAAAGCAAAGGTTCTTAAAGGGCTTACTCTTTTTTTTAATTATTTTAAATGTTTATTTAATTTTGAGAGAGAGAGAGCACGCACACATGTTTTGGGGAGGGGCAGAGAGAGAGGGAGACACAGAATCCAAAGCAGGCTCCAGGCTCTGAGCTGTCAGCACAGATCCTGATATGGGGCTTGAACCCATGAACTGTGAGATCATTACCTGAGCTGAAGTCGGCAGCTTAACCAACTGAACCACCCACATACCCCTAAAGGTCTCGCTCTTTAATGACAGCAAAACAAGCTTTGTTTTCTAAAAGGTGAGGGTACTTGACAGGTAGGAAGAGAGAGAAAGAATTAATTTAAACCTTTTCCCCTCTTCTAACTCCAGTCGCCTTGTCTCTAGCCTAGAGATGCTACCTAAGTAATCAGTCTACCCTAAATTAAAAGTTGATCTTTGAAGGGTAGGCAGATAACAGCAGTTTAGAAAAGTCAGCTGAAGTAGGAGTTAAATTCTGTGTACATTCAGATAGCAAGGCTTTCAAGTGAACTCTAAGATGTCAGCCAAACCTGTAGACAACTTGCCTGACTCAGGAGCAAGTGGGCTTCCTAGCAGGGAATAAGAGGGGGTTACAGGAGAGAGTGTGGGAAACCTCAGGATCTGGGAAGGAAAAGAGCAGCCACAGCCCCACTCTGGGTAGACAGAGCATCTGTCAAAAACAAAACAAGCAAGTCATAAGGTCTAAGACAGTGATCAAGCCATATTTAAAGCTCCAGAAAGAGGTTCCTCTAACAGCTAAGCCATTCCAGGAGTACAGACTTGGTCTCCAGCCCAGATCAGGGGCTCCCTGCACACTACACAATATTGTTATGAGTTGAATTGTGTCCCTCAAAATTCATGTTGAAGTCCTAATCTCCAGGACCTTAGAATACAGCTGTATTTGGAGATAGAGCCTTTAAAGAATTAATTAGGGTTAAATGAAGTCGTGAGAGTGAGGTTCTAATCCAATATAAGGAAAGGATGAGACATCAGGGATGCACGCACACAGGGGAAAGACCGTGTGTGTCTTGATGCGATATAGTGAGGAGCTAGCCAACTGCAAGCCATGGAGAGAGGTCTCAGGAGAAACTAAACCTGCAACACCTTGATCTTGGACTTCTAACCCCTAGAACTGTGAGAAATAAATTTCTGTTGTCTAAACCACTAGTTATGGCAACGCTGCAGACAAATATATAGTTGGCAACTAGTCTCAATCCAAATACAAAAACAAGAAACAAAAGAAAAAAACAGGCATTCAAGAAACACTAGTACTTTCTTTTTCTATAGCTCAATTTGCAAGTAATTTCAGAATCTGAACCCCCACCTCAAGCAGCATAGAACTTAACCTCATCTACGGCATGGGGAAGGCAGGCAAGGACCTTACTTTATGGGCTTTATGACATCCTTTGTCCACACTGGAATTTCTGTGAGGCCACAATGGTCCCATAAGCCTATCTATATGCACCATGACATGGTTTTTCTTTTCTGAGATCACACGATCTCCACTTAACATGGCCAAGAAGCAACGTCTGTGGTCTACTTACACACGGTGTGATGAATATCCTCTCTAATAGAGCAGGAAGCTCAGTTTCCCATCCAACTTCTGGTCAACATACTCTGTCTATAACCACAAATTGCATTGGGTGGGGTCAAATCAGAAGATAATCCTGATCCACTGAAAAGGCTATCATCTTTTGTAATTATAGCTACAGGCTGGAGTGATTTAGCCTTGCTACTTAAAATAAGGGCAACAGGGGCACCTGGGTGGCTCAGTTGGTTAAGCATCAGACTTCAGCTCAGGTCATGATCTCACGGTTTGTGAGTTTGAGGCTGCTTTGGATTCTATGTCTTCCTCTCTCTACCCCTCCCTTGCTCATGCTCTCTCTCTCAAAAATAAATAAACGCTAAAAATAAATAAATTAATTAATTAATTAAAATAAGGGCAACATGCCAGTAGCATTGGCATCACTTGGGAGCCTGTTAGCATTATAGAATCTCAACTCCTAATGTAGGATCAGAAACTGCATCTTAACTAAATCCTAGGTGATTTTTTTATGCACACTGAAACTTGAGAAGCAGTGGTCTAGCACAAAGATTCTCAAACTTTAGCAGGCATCAGAATCATCTGGAGGACTTGATGAAGCACACATGCCTTGGCTGCACCCCCAGACTCTGATTCAGTGTGTCTGGGGTGGGTCCCAAGGATTTTCATTTCTAATAATCTCCCAGGTAATGGTGATGCTGCTAGTCTGGGGACCACAAGTTTGAGTAGAATTAATATAGAACATACAAAGATACATTAATGTTCTATAAGTTAAGAGACCATGGGTAACTTTTCCTGCCTATTTTATTGTTAGTTGAAGCAGGCCTGCCATAACATTCGTGGAGCCCAGGGCGAGAGTACAAAAGGACTTCCATGTACCATCTGTGTAAATATTTAAAAGTTATAAATCATGCTGAAAGAAAAGGGGTTTAAAAATGTTCTGTCTTATGTCTTTACAAATACACCTTCATGATGATGTGGAAAATCAGGCTCAAGGGTAGAAATATCAGAACTCCTGTCTGTCCTTGTCCAGCCCTGCCCCTTTGTCTTCCTATTCCCCCTACCCTAGGAAAATAATGGGCCCAGGGCCTTTTGGACCGGGAATTCCAGTGTCCCAGGAATCCAGAGGAATGGGTCCAGAAGAAAGACACAGGCTCCATGGTGGCAAACCACTTGGCTTCGTGGACTCTTTACCCATGGGGAAGGGTGAGGCCAGAGAAAGGCCAGAATGGGGCCCTTTAAAGTGCAGGACACAGAGCAGGACTCAACATCGTCAAATCTAAGAATGATACAGATTGAGAGGCATGTGTAGTCTGCGGCTTTTTGATAATATACTTAGGGTCACAAGACTATTTAGTGTCACCTAGGAAGTATGCAAGATAAAATGCAACAGTTGACCTACCAAGCTCTATGGTTCTCAGTGTGATCTCCAGACCAGCAGCATGGTTATGGACTAAATATTTGTGTCTCTCCAAAATTAATATGCTAAATTGCTGTGAGTACAATGGTTGGTAGAGATATGGATGGTAAAGGGCCATTCTGGTGCTATTGCAGACAGAAATGAGGAACAGATGATTAGAACATGGAAGAAAAGCAATCCTCATGATGAAGTGGGAAACAACTTGGCTTAGCTGAACTGTGTTCTAGTATGTTGTGGAAAGTAGAACTTGCGAAGGATGCGCTTGAATATTTAGTTGAGGAGATTTCTCAGCAGAGCTTTGAAGAAGGGGCTTCATTCCTCTTACCTGCTTATAGTAAAAGGTAAAGGAAGAGAGAAATTAAGGAATTGTTAAGCGAAAAGGAACCAGAATTTGGAGGTTGCAAAAAGATCAGATTACGAAGGGTGTGGCTCACCAATTGTTTGATAAAAAGATTATGCTGTGACTCATGGACTCAATCAGTTATCTCCCCAGAAGTCAGAACAGAGATGGGAAAAGACCAGCAAAAACACTACCAGCTGGGACTAAAGGGGAAGAAAAAAAAATGGGATAGAATGAAAGAAGACTGTCAGACTCCTGGAATCCTACAGGACCAAAGAGTAGGAATGAATACAGCTGTCCAGCTGCAAACATGTTTTATTCTTCAAGGAAACGGAAGAAATTCAGACATCATCCAGGCTACCATTCTAACGGCCCCAAGCCTTCTTCCTCCTTAATTGAAGAAGGTAGGTCCTCTCAGAGAGCTATCAGGGCAGTATTCTGTAGGAGTTGAAGGGGCAGCCACCCTGTCAAACAATGGGATTGACACTGCCACCTCAGTGGGCCTGGAGGGCAGAGCATCAAACCAAAGAGGATGATTCTCAAACCCTAAGATCTCATGGAATTTGTCTTGCCAACATTTGGGCTTGCTTGGGACCCATCATTCCTTTTTTCCTTCAAATTTCTCCCTTTTGGAAATGAGGATGTCTGTCCTATGCTTGTCCCACCATTCCACTTGGGAAACACATAAACTTTCCCAGTTTCACGGGTTCGGAGTTACAGAGGAATTTTGCTTCAGGTTAAATCATATCTTAAATCCCATCTGAGATAAGATTAAGATCTGAGATTAAGACTTAAATGAGACTTTGGACCTTACACTTTAGAGACTTTAGATTCTGGAATCAGTTAAAATTTCTGGGGGCTATTAGGACTGAATGAATGTATTTTGCTTGTAAGAAGTGCATGAATTTGGAGGAGCCAGAGATGGAATGTTATGGACCTAATGTGTGTCCTTCCCAAAATTCATAGGTTGTCCTTCCCAAAATTCATATGATATCTGGAGATAAGACCTTTGAGAGGAGGTAATGGGGTTTAGATGAGGTCCTAAGGATAGGCTCTTATGATGGGATTGGTGCCCTTATAAGCAGAGATACCAAAGAACTTGCTCATCTATACTCTATTTCTCCTCCATGTGAGGACAGGCAAGAAGGAAGCTATCTACAATTCAGAAAGTCCTCACCAGCAACTGACTCAGCCAGCATCTTGATTCTTAGACTTCCCAGTTCAATAACTATGAGAAAATAAATATCTGATGCTTAAGCTACCCAGTCTATGGTATTTTGTATGGCAGCCCAAACCAACTAATGCAGGTTTACCTCAGGAATTATTGGAAATGTAAATCCCTGGGCCCCACCCCAGACCTACTGAATCAGAAACTCTAGGGCTGGGCCCCAGCAGTCTGTGTTTTAACAAGCCCTCCAGGGGATGCTTGATGCTTGCTTCCACCACTCAAAGAACAGTTTTTGTTCTTTTATTCCTCCATCAGGAACAACTTGGAGACCATTTTTTATGCGAATTCAGCTTTGGACTGCTCAGAACTGAAAGTACCCTTTATTCTATTATCAGCAGGATCTCTATTCCCCAAGTTCATGAATACTAAATGAGACTGCTGATATAACATGTGTTAAATTGTTGTACCTGGTTAAATGCATCCAAAAAGTCAGTTAATATACTCTATTTCCAAGAACTTTCAGATGCATCCTTTTGTTTTAAAGAAAATTTTTTTTCACATTTTTATCTCCTTTAAAATTATGGTGATAAGGCCTTAGAAAAGTGTTACTAAAAAGCACATTTTAGAAGGACATCTCTTTGTTTTTTCAAATTTATATTCATGCAGACATAAAAATCACAGGAGGATATGACAACTACTTATTGCTTCAACCTCTTTTCTGAGCTTCCTGGGAGAGTCAGGTCTCCATAGTAATGTTTAAACGGGGTGGGGATTTGCTATAAAAATAATAATTAGTGCTTCGATTTAGGTAACCACAACATGGCAAGTCTTCGTATGTACACCATGAGAAGAGGAGGAAAAGGAAGTCATATGTCTTAATCTACTTACGAGTGACTATTTACATACCGCATATTTCATTCAACCATCACAATATCTTGAGGTTTGTAGCATTATCCTCATTTTATAAATGAACAAAATGTAGATTCATACAGCTGGCATATGCATCTTACTAGGACAACTTGGTCAGTTACTGCAGGCCAAGGGATTTGAACCCACTGCTGTCTGCTTCCAAAGAAAACCTCTATATTCCCAGAATATCACAATGCCCCTTACACTTGTGGAAACTGCATTACATCCTTACAGTCTGACCTTTTCCGGACAAACACCTGCAATATAAAAGCTTCTTAGTTCAGGCTCTCACAATTTTTGCTACACATGTTATAAGAACCTCCAAACGAGTCTGACTCTCTACCTTGTTTGTCCATGTACCTCTGCTAGAAGTAGTTCTCTGAAAAGTAAATTTAATCACATTGCTCCCCCAACTAAAAAGTCTCACCTCAGCCTTCAAGATTAAGCCCAAACTCTTTGACAAGCCAGAGAAAGCCCTTCCCAAATTTGTCATCTGCCTGCATGGTCAACACCACTTACACCTCCCGCCATGCCATCCTCCTACAGGCAGCCTGTGTTCCACCCTTTCCAAGCTCCACTTACAATCCCTGCTCAATCATGCCTCTTGCTTCTCTGCCCTGACACACAGTCTTCCTTCTGCCCAGAATGCCCTTCCGGGCCCTTTTCACTTAACTGGTTTTTACTTACAGAATCACATGTTCTCAGAAGCTTCCTTTAACCTGCACAGTCTGATGTGAGTGTGTCTCTGGTGTGTCCCCATAGTGTCTTGGTATTCCTTCTCTCATGCATTTATCATGGTATATTAAAATCAGATACTCTTACAAGCGCTTTGCCCAAGGGCATGCCAGCCCAGGATCACTAACTAAATGAGCTGTGGTTTTCTGGTGCTGACCCACTCTGGCTAGATCTCCTGCACCCTTAAAATCATGCTCTTACATTTGTGGGAGTTCTTGTGGGAATTTTCACATTCATTAATGAATCAGTCCCTTCGACTACACCAGATATTGAGGTCCTGACTAGAGATTACTTCCAGTGCCCATTTGCAGACAGTGGCCCCTGTTGGGCTACTTTTCGTTCTATTACCTATTGCTGCTGCTGAGCCTGATAGTACCATTTAAGCCTCCATGCCCTTCCTCAAGGATGGCTGAGTCCACACTGTGCCACATAGACCGAATTTCTCGCTCCTGTTAGAGATTTTTGTGCGAAATCAGTTTTCTATTTTATTTTGTTTTTCACTTGTAGCTCTCTGCCAAAGGTTCAATATCCAGAGAATAAATGAGATTCAGGCACCATTCTATTCTCAAAGCCACCCTCCACTTTAATGGCTGAGGCCATAAATTTGGGCATAGCTTGTCCTCTTTACCCCTCAGGAGAAATTCTTCTCCAGTAGGTTTCTTATTTCCACATGTGAATAGACTCCTGGTGGTCCTCCCCCCCACCCAATCCCTGTATTCTAGAGTTGCCCAGAAAGCTCCAAATCTCAGAAATAAATTCAGTTTATGTTCAAACCAGGATCTCCACTACTCTCTCATCTGTAAGACTAGATACGAGGTTTAAATAACACATGGCTGTTATTTTTTTAAATTGAATATACTATTATAATTTAATCCTTCACAGAAAGAAAAAATGCACACCTTCCAGATCCCCCTCCTTGATAAAAGAGAAAATTCAAGAAATTCTGGTTGTTCAAGATTGTATGTAAGTGTGGGCCCTGGTCTGGGCTTTCATCAATTTTCTTGCTTCTTTCACCCTGGAAGCCCAGTTTACAGAGGGAAGGGATAACAGATGGGCTGATGAAGTCAGAGCTGAACATAGTGAGCCACTATGGTGGTCAGCCTGTGGTTAAACCTCTCTGGGAAAAAAGTTCTATACATACTTTCCAGTTTCTAAGCACCCTCAAAGAGTTAGGCATCCCCTGGAATCCAGCATTTTACTTAGACTTCTTATTGCATGGCAGAGCTCATTTGGTCTCCTAGAAAATACAGGTGAGAATTTGGCCAGTAGCCTCCCCCAAAAACCTTGCTGTTTAAAGAATGGGATGTGTATCATCAAATTCCTTTTTTTCCCTTCAAAAGAAGCACTTTGCTAGATCCAGCAAATTATATCCAAATGAGTGTCTACCTCAAAAAGTCCCAACCCAGAAAGTTCTATCCTACATGTAGCCAAAAATGACAGCATTTGTCTGGCCAGCCAAGTGGAGGAAGTCGAGTTGTAGGATAAACCAGTGGCTAAAAGTGGGGCCAGAGACTTCTGTGGCAGACTTCACGAAGGAGAAAGCATGTTCCCCCTGATGTAGAAGGCCAACGCCTGGCTCTTAGAAAAACAAGCACATTCCTGGTGCTAGGAGTGTAGCTGTTGCCATAGCAACATGGCACCCATCCAGCCAAAACTTGAGATGCTGCAGAGGCTCCACAGAGACCAGGTCTTCAGAGCTGACAGCAACAGTAAGATGCATCTGCTAATTACATATTAAGGCAACAAGAAAACCCCCCTGACATGCTGCAGATGGTGTCATGCTCTGAAGTAAGCTCTTCGTAAGAACAGAACTGTCATAAATAAAATTCTTGCTTGCCCTTTAAAAACACATGATGCTAGGTCATGTCTGGGGCAACTAAACCCAATCTATGGAAGACTGAGACTATAGATCTCCTTTGGTCGTCCCTACAGTATACACTGTCATTCTGCCACCACCAGCACCACCACCACCACCCCCCACCCCGCCTTTTTTTTTTTTACCATTAGCATTAGGACACTATTTTTTTTTCCTCATGGTATGATCTTAGCATCCATTTTTCCAATTCCCTCATTTAACACATGATATATATTACCTTCCTCAAGTTCACATAGCTAATAAATGGTGAAGCAAGGTCTGTATGATTCAAAATAAAACCCAGCCTTCTCCTTATCAGTCCACACTGCTTCCATAGACTAGTGAAAACTATATTATGTTCTGCATCAACTAGAAATGATTTTGGCTATAAATAACAACCACAACAATAAAACCAAGGATATCTTTAACTATAAAAAAATTAAATCTGGACATGAATAATTCTAAAACTCGCTCAAAAGCAACACAGGGTCAGGACCCTGAGTCAGCATCTCTGTAGTTTTTATGAGTGTTCACCTTTGGTCACAAGATGGACATTGCAAATGCAGGCACCAAGTCTACATGAACATGTCCAGGATGAGTGGAGGGCTGCACAACAGGGAGAGGGGTGTGAAAAAGAACCATCATGAGGGTCTTCTCTCTTTTTATCAGAGAGTAAAGTTCTACTTACAGTATTCCCAGCTGACTCTCTCTAGTCTCACTTGACAGAACCAGGTTATATGGACAACTATAGCTGCCAGGAAGGCTTGCAAAGTAAGCATCTGACTTTTCTCAGCTGCCATAATAGGAGGCAGTTAATGGAAGTACAGTGAAATGGCCATCAGGGAGCCAACCCAAAGTGTCTGTCATGTGTTCTCACAGTCACCAGAAAGCCTTTGCTGTATAGCAATTCCTTGGTTCAATGCCCATAATCTTTTCCTAGAATTTCTCTAAGAGCCTCCTAACTGATATTTCCTTTCCATGCCCTCTGCCTTTAGTAGAAAGATTTGGCTAAATCTCAAGTTGTCTCATTCATAGCCTTGAGCCCTTTCCATCGCCAGACCTAACTATTCATCCGTGCATTTAATAAACATTTTGAGAACAGTTGTTTAGATTTTCTATTCTGTGCACAAGTGGAAAATATTCCCAACAAAAACACAGCAGAAGAATCCATTGTCTTTACCTTCCTCTTCACTACAATACTCACTTGCTTAGCCCCAGGGTCATTTCATATAGACTCCACATGATCCAAATCCCAGATGAACTTGAACTGTTGTACTTTGTTTGGAAGAAGAAAGAAACTCACATACTCAGATGCTAAAATCAAGAGTGACCCTTAAAATCCTTACAGACTTACAAATCGACTAATTCAAAACTTACAAGTTTTTTTTTTTCCTTTCTTTCTTTTTAATATAATCATTTCAGTCTGGTTATTGGTGTTCAGATTTATTGACTTGGAAAATTAAGACTTTCCTAGGGGATATTTTATGTTTGTCACTTAATAAAGTTGCTGCCTATTTGATTTAAAGGCCCAGACCCAGACAACTTCATCCTAAAAGCCACGGAACAAAATTCGAATTTATTTTTTTTATCCATAAACAAGGCCTGGAATACACAACAGCAATCCCTCCACATTGCAAACTCCAAGAGGAGCCATTCAGATTGCATTCTATGTCAATGGAGCCCCTGGGGTTTTACAGCAGCAGTCATAACAAACAATAGCTACTCCAAAAACCAGCAAACAGCATACACCTATTGCCTGAGAGCTAGTCCCCACAAAATCTGTACTCTCAGACACAGTCTCTTCCACTGTTGTCACAGCACATATGTGAAGGTTATGCATCAAAATAGTTGTCCAGCTCAGAGCCCAGGCTGACTGCACCCTGAGCTAAGCCATTGCTCCTTCAGTCTTTGTAGTGTGATACTTAGCTCTTGTTTTTAAATGAGAAAAGGAAAGGAACCTTGGTGTTCCAAACTATCCTTTCCTTGTAGAAAATAAAGACAAATGATAGAATAAGGAATGGAGGTTTGGTGAGAGACAGAGGCAAATTCCAGGAAGAGACTGGTAGAACCAGGGCATGTGAGCTATTAGGTCTCTGAGAGAAAGATGCAGGTTATTTTTCAGGCAGAAAACATGCCAGTTTGGGGGAGCCTAAGCACAGTCTGCTGGAACAGAGAAGAGAAACTCCAGCAGTTAGATTAATCCATGGGGAATCAGATTTAGCAGAAGAGAGCAGTCACAGAATTTTTACTGTGCTTTTCATTCATTCAACAAAAATACATTGTGTGTCTATTATGTCAGGCACTGTGTTGTGCCAGGTGGCAGGTATGATTCAGCAGTGGAGGCAGACATGGTTCTTGCCCCCAGGAAACTTACAGTCTGGTGGGCAAGGCAGACATTAAACAAATAATCACACAGATAAGTGTGCAATTGAATTGTGATAAGTGACAGGTTTCAGGACAGTCTACCCCAAAATGCCACCTTGGCATGTTGAATATTTCAAATTGAAGGAATTTGAGAAAAAGCATACTCAGAAAAGATTTTCAGGGTGCCTGGGTGGCTCAGTTGGTTGAGTGTCCAATGATGAGGTTTTGGAATGGTAGGAGGGTTTGGAGCTGATGGTCAAGAAAGAATTCTTGAAGACGTCTTTAGTGTAAAAAGGTGATTTTATTAAAGCATAGGACAGGACCCATGGGCAGAAAATGCTGCCCTGGGATTGTGAAGAATGACTGGTGATATACTATGGAGTTGGGGGGGGGGGGTAAAGTCAAAACAGAAGCCTCCAGAAGGACTTTGATATACTAAAGAGGACTCCTAAGATACTGGAGGCCTTACTATCATCAAGCTACAGTTGTTTTTCCTCTAGTCAGGCATTAACATTAGGACAGTAGGGGGTTCCTGGGGAAATGGTATACTCTGTATTTGCCTCAAGTATTTGTCAATGGGCTGCAGGTTATAAATAAATTTAATTTTACCTGCCATTTCCTTCTTGCCTTTGTTCCCCACATCACTATAGAGGGGAGGGCGATAATAGGGGCTTCAGGAAACTAAGTCAGTAGGTTTCTGGAGATTAGGCTATTGATAAGATTGCCTTTTTCTTATAATTTACTAAGATATGTATGAACTGATGGAGACTGGTGTCCTGAATATCTCTATCCTGTGTCCCGTGATCTCTATCAGTTAACCATTTGTTTTCTTTCCTTTCCTTTGTTCCTGGGCAAGCAGGAGTGCCTGAGGAATATCACACATATTCCACCTGGGGGTGGGGGGAGGGTATACTAGCTTGTACTTTGCCCTCAGCTTGCCTTATGCTCCCTCATCATATGACTCTTGATTTAAGCTCAGGTCATTGTTCCAGTGTTGTGGGATCGAGCCCCATGTCAGGTTCCATGCTGAGTGTAGAGCCTGCTTAAGAGTCTCTCTCTCCCTCTCCTCCTCTCTCTCCTTCTCTCTCCCTCGCTGACTCTCTCTTCCACTCATGTTCTCTCTCTCAAATAAAAAATTTTAAAAATTTAGAAGTTAAAAAAATAAAAATGTAATATTAAAAAAAAAAAAAAAGACTTTCTGACTTTCTCCTGAAGCAAGCCATAAAATCCTCATGTGAGAGATGCCCTCCCTATGCTAGAGGAAAGGAGCACTTCTATCTGTCTCCAAAAACTGAGAGAAATCTAAACTAACAGTGTTACGGAACCAAGCTGGAACACTGGCAGAAAAACCATTCAGCGCTCGGAGATCTTGGCAGATCAAAGATTTATTTAACACCAGCGGGCCTAGAGGAGACCTTTTCTCCAAAGATCTGAACCCTGAATGAAGGCGGGAAGGGTAATTCATAGTTTTCAGCTTCCTTATCTGTGGTGGGTTTTTGCGCACGCGGCAAACAGGGCAAGAAGAACCCAGAAGAGGGGTCTCTACGCTAGAGACCAGAGCTTGTTTTAGTCCCGTAGGCCATCTTATGGTGTAAAACTTTATTCATTTTCCCAACAAAAGGACTTGGTAAGTCTCCCCCTGTCTACTACCCTTAGCTCACCTTTGTCCTATCCTATCACATCTTTCCATGACCATACACTCTTCATCAAACCTAGCATAAAAACACTCAATTTTAGCCATTTCTTTGGGTCTTAATTTCCTTATGAAGGCTCCTGTGTCATATACAACCTAAATACTGTGCATGCTTTTCTCCTGTTGATCTGTCTTCATCAGTTTAATTTTTCAAACCCAGCCAGGGGCCCAAAGAAGGTGGAAGAAAACTTTTCCTCCCCTACACAAGCATTTCAAAGGAAAAATATAGGGCCCCAGAAGAATAAAAAACAAAGGAATATACCCAGACTGAGGAAGAGGGTACCTAAGGAAGTAATGTTTAAGCCTGTGAAGGATGGATTGGGTCCAGCTAAGTGAATAATCAGAAAAGCACTGAAAGCAGAGGGAACAGCATGTTAGGAAGCCCTGCGTATGGAAGAACTTGGTAGATTTGAGGACAGAAGGGAGGCCAGTGTAAACAAGGAACATGGCACCAGAAAGCTGAGCACTCAGATTGGCTATAGCATGCGGGGGCTTTTAAAGAAAAATCCTGCTTTCAGGTCCTGAAAGGTTCTGGGTCACATCCATGGCAAAGTATCCCATTGGGCAGCTCATCAACCACCATACAGGAAGAAACCTTGCTTTGAGGACACAGTTCCCTGCTCTGAACCTTTAGCAAAATGTGTACAAAGTTTCTACTTTTGTAAAAGATAAAACTTCAAATATCTCCACAAATGATCACTACACCTTTGGGTGGTACATGATTTTGGTGTGCTTTGTAAACAAAGAGGATTTTTAGTGTCCAAAAGATAGCAAATTAAAAATGGAGTTTTTGTCAGGGAACCTGGGTAGCTCAGTCAGTTAAGCATCTGACATCAGCTCAGGTCATGATTTCACAGTTCATGGGTTCGAGCCCTGCTTCAGGCTCTGTGCTCACAGCTCAGAGCCTGGATCCTGCTTCAGATTCTGTGTCTGCCTGTCTTCTGCCCCTCCCCTGCTCACCCTCTGTCTCTCTCTCCTTCAAAAATAAATAAACATTTTTAAAAATGGAGTTTTTGTCAATGAATTGTTAGCAACTTCCCTCTGCCTTGGCCATTATGAAGTTCCCTGATATTCAAAATTAGAATCAGATGAGGCTAAAGGAAATAACCCAGCTGATCAAGCAGCAAAAACAACTGCCTTAAGTTCCACTGAAACTAAGAAACTTATAGCAAATATTGATTATTTTCCAAAAGAGTATTTGAATCTTATTGTTAAGGGTGTCCAATCCAAGGCATCCCATAGAGAAAAACTTTATTGGACTCACAATGGTCATGTTTTCAGTTCATTAAAAAATTCATGAGAGGTGCCTGGGTGGCTCAGTCAGTTAAGCGTCCGACTCAGGCTCAGGGCATGATCTCACGGTCCATGAGTTTGAGCCTGCGTCAGGCTCTGTGCTGGCAGCTCAGAGCCTGGAGCCTGCTTTGGATTCTGTCCCCAGCCCACTTTGGCCCTCCCCTACTCATGCTCTGTCTTGCTCTGTCTCTCAAAAATAAATAAATGTTAAAAAAAAAATTTTTTTTTAATTCACGGTATGGTTCAAACAATAAACCAGTGCTATCAGAATTTATGAAAAACAAACAAACAAACAAAACAACCAAAAGCCCTACTTGAAATGACCCACCAAATGACTCACTGGACAACTGACAAACTTATAAGCTTTATGAAATAATACTGGTGAGGAAATGTCACTAAAGCTGCTAAGGAAGCAGTTAACCTGCACTGTTTGTCCAAAATTTAACCCAGGGAAAATCATTCAGATAGCTGCTGGCCATTTTGTTAGTGGGTCATGACTTAGTGGGACTTTTGAGATTTGGCAAACAGATTTTATCCAGCTGTCTCCTTCTCAAGTTTACAAATACTATATGTCCTTGTCATGATCTCTATGTTTTCTCATTGGGTTAAGGCATTTCTTTGCTGGCAGGCTACTGCTTCAACTGTTGCAAAAGTATTGTTAGAAAAGATCATACCTGCTTGGGGCATAGCCTTGGACTCCCATGGTGACTGTGAAATGAACTTTACTGACCACATCTTCAAGCAAATGTGCTCTATTTCGCCTATATTACATTTCCATTTTGTCTACCACCCTCAGTCCTGTGGACTGGTGGAAAGAACAAATGACATCATTAAAACACAGCTAAATTTGTGAAAACATTAAAATTGACCTGGTCTATGCACTTCCTATGGTCCTGTTGAATTTAAGGGGCACTCCTTTCAGAAAACATAAGCTGTCTCCCTTCAATATTGTAACTGGGAGAACTTTGTATCTGGCCCCAGCTGCATTTAATGCTCAACTAATTAAAGAAGATATTCTCTATTTTTTTAAGGGATTAATTAAGGTCATGAACAAAAATCATACAATCTTTTCAGTGTGCTCCCTGGAGGCAAAGTAATATAACACCACAACTTACAACGAAGCGATTTTGTTTATTGAAAATGACATCTCCAAAAGAAATCCTTACAACCAAGATGGAAAGGACCATATCAGGTACTCTTACCTGAACTTTGTACTGCAAAGATCAATGGTATTGATTCTAGGATTCATGTTTCCCACTTAAAGAAAGTTCCTACTCCTAGCTGTCCTGCCGAATCAACAGGGTTTGCCATCAAAAGCCTCACTCTATACATAAATCTAAAGATCTGTTAGTACATTTAATTACCAATATCTCCACCATTCCTCCTCCAATGCCTTGTGCTAAGTGTACTATTAAACCTCTGTATTGTGTAAGGTCCACCTGGATATCTTTTAGAACTGCTTGCCTAACCAATAGACCCTCCAGAGATTTAAGAGGTAACATTTGTAAAAATGAAACATTAAGCTTGCCAAGCATTCCAGGTTTCAACTGTTTTTCCTCTGCAGCCCTTACTTCTATATGTCAATATAATTGTACTCCATTTGCAGATAGCCTTCTTAATTGCTTGCATCCTTCAAATCCTTGGTTCAATCAATATCATTAGGATAACTTCATGATCTGCACCCCATTCAGATTTATTTTTAGTTGTAGTGGCAGAAAGATTTGTGGGGAAGACATTGCTTAAATCTTTATCAACTTGGAGGCTACTACACACTTGGCTTATTGTTTACGCCTATTTCATTACATAATCAGAGACTCAGATTTGGACATCCCCCATTAATCTATATCATACACTAAAATAAGAATTGCCAGAAGGAGCAAAGATGGTGAACAGCATGGAAGTTTTTTGTGTGTCTCGCATCCATGAAATACAGTCAGACCAACACTAAACCATCCTACATACCTAGAAAACTGATTGGAGGATTAACACAACAATCTGCACAACCTGAACCACAGAATTCAGCAGGTACAAGGCGTGGAGAAGTGAATTTGGGGAGCGAGCAGCCGTGAAAGGGTAGGGAACCACTTTTGCAGGCAGAGAGAGGATGGAGACTGGGGTGCAGGGAGGGAGAATACAGGAAAAGCGCCCCTCCCCAAAAGCAGCTGGAGATAAAGTGGAAAACTGGAAACAGCCACAGGGACTAAACTAAAAGGGAAAAAGAAGAAAGGAGAGGGTTTAAATTCCATTAAGACTGTAAACAAGGGGAGTGCAGAGTCTGCAACTCCACAGCTCCATACCTGGCGGTGCTCTGGTAGGAAGGGTGAATCCCCAGAAACAGAGTGGGGTCCGGAAGGTTCTCAGGCCACACGGGGAAAAGTGGTTCCACTGCTGGAAGGACACTTGGTAGAGACTGTTGAAGCCACCTGGTACCAGCAGACCCCGGAAGGCAGCCACATTTGCTGGTGTTGGGGCAAGGTCGTTAAGGGTGAAGCCTGGTGCCAGGTGTTGTGATTTTCCATATTCCCTGAAACACTGCTGCTACACTGTCTCGTGAACATTTTCTGGGATGGGCTGGCACCTGGCCACAGTCTTGGAGCACCGGCAGCAGCAGGGTCCAGCAAGTGTTCCTGGGTGCAGCCGACATTCGGCCATTGTTCATTCGGCCACTGCTTGGTGAGACCCTCCCGCAGAGGGGCAGAACGGGTCAAAGCCGCAGTCCTTCAGAAGTAAGGGGCCGGGGAAGGCAGCCACATCTGAGACAAAATTCAGGAGAAAGGTACTGCCTGGGGCTCGTCACGGAGAGGTAAAAAGCGGGGATTGGCCGAGAGCTGAAGACAGAGGATGGGTGTGCGATTGCTGATCCCGGAAAACAGACTGGGTAATAGTATCGCCATTTTTACTGCTCCCGCGCATGCGCAAACGCACCTAGGCGCCCCGCAACAATCCACCCCAGTTGTCTAGTGGTGCCATCTAGTGGCGACCGAAGCTGTTACACTTAGCCCCACTCGACTGGGCCAACTTTGCTCTTCAAGAACACAAGTCTCACTGCTGGCTAGTTTATGGACTATAAAGGGCTATATAGACTGCCTTCTAGGGGAAAACGAAGTAATTTCAATCCTACTTCAATCTGTTAGTAGGTTCATCTATTCAATTTTCTTTCTCTTTTTTTTTTTCTTTTTCTCTTTTACAATTCTCTTTTTCTTGAATACAGAGAGAGAAAAAAATCAGTTTTATTTTCAAATTTTATTAAAAACATTTTTATTTAATTTTTATTACTATATTTTTTACTTTTGTGTAAATTTTTTCAAGTTCTATTTTACTTCCATCATTTTATTTTAGTCTACTTCAGTGTATTCACCTTTCAATTTTCAATTTCCTTTTTTCTCTTTTTTTTCTCTTTTTAGTTTCTTTTCTTATTCTTGAATGCAGAAAGAGAAAACTTCATTTTTCCTTTCAATTTCTATCAAAGATATTTTTATGTAATTTTTATAACTATATCTTTTGCTTTTATGTACATTTTTTCAAATTCTATTTTACTTCCATCATTTTATTTTACTCTGCTACAGAGTATTCACTTTTTCAATTTTCAAATGATTTCTTTTCTTTTTTTTATCTTTTTTCTCTTTTTATTTTTTTTCTTACAGAAAAAAATTCATATTTATTTTCAATTTTTATTAAAAATATTTTTCTTTAATTTTTCTCTACTATATTCTTTACTTTTGTTTATATTTTTTCAAATTCTATTTTACCCCCACCATCTCATTTTATTCTACGTCAGTGTATTCATTTTTTCAAATTCTCAAACGATTTCCTTTTTTTTCTTTTCTTTTCTCCCCCCCCCCTTTTTTTCTCTAATCTGTCAAGCCACTTTCAACACCCAGACCAAAACACACCTAGGATCTAGCATCAT
>NC_064810.1:106763138-106866542 GCF_023721935.1 Panthera uncia | reverse complement strand
GAAATTGAAGAAGACACAAAGAAATGGAAAAAGATTCCATGCTCCTGGATAGGCAGAACAAATATTGTTAAAATGTCGATACTACCCAAAGCAATCTACGTATTCAACGCAATCCCTATCAAAGTAACACCAGCATTCCTCACAGAGCTAGCACAAATAATCCCAAAATTTGTATGGAACCAGAAAAGACCCCGAATAGCCAAAACAATCTTGAAAAAGAAAACCAAAGCAGGAGGCATCACAATCCCGGACTTCAAGCTATACTACAAAGCTGTAATCGTTAAGACAGTATGGTACTGGCACAAGAACAGACACTCAGGTCAGTGGAACAGAATAGAGAGCCCAGAAATGGACCCACAAACGTATGACCAACTAATCTTTGCAAGTAGGAAAGAGTATCCAATGGAATAAAGACAGTCTCTTCAGCAAGTGGTGCTGGGAAAACTGGACAGTGACATGCAGAAGAATGAACCTGGACCACTTTCTTACACCATACACAAAAATAAACTCAAAATGGGTGAAAGACCTCAATGTAAGACAGGAAGCCATCAAAATCCTCAAGGAGAAAGTAGGCAAAAACCTCTTTGGTCTTGCCCGCAGCAACTTCTTACTCAACACGTCTCCAGAGGCAAGGGAAACAAAAAAAAAAAAAAAAAGAACTACCGGGACCTCATCAAAATAAAAATTTTCTGCACAGCAAAGGAAACAATTAGCAAAACAAAAGACATCCAAAAGAATGGGAGAAGATATTTGCAAACAACATATCAGATAAAGGGTTAGTATCCAAAATCTATAAAGAACTTATCAAACTCAACACCCAAAAAACAAATAATCCAGTGAAGAAATGGGCAAAACACATGAAATAGACACTTCTCCAAAGAGGACATCCAGATGGCCAACTGACACATGAAAAAATGCTCAATTTCACTCATCATCAGGGAAATACAAATCAAAACCACAATGAGATACCACCTCACACCTGTCAGAATGGCTAACATTAACAACATAGGCAACTACAGATGTTGGTGAGGATGCGGAGAAAGAGGATCTCTTCTGCATTGTTGGTGGCATTGCAAGCTGGTGCAGCCACTCTGGAAAACAGTCAGGAGGTTCCTCAAAAAACTAAAAATAGAACTACCCTACAACCCAGCAATTGCAGTACTAGGTATTTATCCATGAGAATCAGGTGTGCTGTTTCGAAGGAACACATGCACCCCCATGTTTATAGCAGCACTATCAACAATATCCAAAGTATGGAAAGAGCCCAAATGTCCCTCGATGGATGAATGGATAAAGAAGATGTAATATATATATATACACACACACACACACACACACACACACACACACACACACAATGGAGTATTACTTGGCAATCAAAAAGAATGAAATCTTGCCATTTGCAACTACGTGGATGGAACTGGAGGGTATTATGCTAAGGGAAATTAGTCATTCAGAGAAAGACAAATATCATATGACTTCACTCATATGAGGACTTAAAAGACAAAACAGATGAACCTAAGGGAAGGGAAACAAAAATAATATAAAAACAGAAGAGACTCATAAATATGGAGAACAAATTGAGGGTTACTGGAGGGATTGTGGGAGGGGGAATGGGCTAAATGGGTAAGGGGCACTAAGGAATCCATTCCTGAAATCATTGTTGCACTATATGCTAACTAATTTGGATGTAAAGTATTAAAAAACATTAAAATAAAAGAAATATATATATACATATATATATATATATATATATAAACCATAATCCTAACATTAGAAAGGAGAATTGTAAATTTGCTTATTGCAAAGTGGCATGGATTCCTGAAAGCATTCTCCCAACTATTGAGTTTCTAGCTTTCTTGTACAGACAATATATAATTTTACATATACTTTTTCACTGCTCCTCTTTTGTCCCTGGATGACTCAACATTTAGTTTAGATGTACCATTTAAATTTCTCTCTCTCTTTCTCTAAGATAGGCACTCCTTTCTGCTCCCACAGAAAGCTATGTACAGTGGCTACAGTGTCTGAAGGCCAAGATGTAAACGCTGGTTTTTCTACTCATTAACTTATAACTTTGAGAAGAAAATTAAAAAAAGGTAACCTCTCTCAGCCTGAGTTTTCTTATCTATAAAAACTAATGAAATAAATTAAAGCAAACACAAATAAATGGAAAGAAATCCTATATTTATGGTTTAGAAGGATTAATATTGTTTAAATGTGCGTATTATTCAAAGCAATCTACAGATTCAATATAATCCCTATCAAAATCCTAAAGACATTTTTTACCAAATTAGAATAAAACAATCCTAAAATCCACAAAAGACCCCCCAAGAGCCAAAGCAATCCTGAGCAAAAAGAATGACATGAAGACATCACCTTTCCTGATTTCAAAATATGTTACAAAGTTATAGTAATCAAAATAGTATTTTACTGGCATAAAAAGAAAGGTATAGACCAATAGAATACAAAATAGATCCCTGAAATAAACCCACACATATATGATCAACTGACCTTTGACAAAGGTGCCAAGAATACACATTGAAAATGAATAGTCTCTTCAATAAATGGTGCTGGGAAAACTCGACAGCCATGTCCAAAACATAAATATCGGACCCTTATCTTATACCATACACAAATACTATCTCAAAATGATTAAAAAACTATGCAAGAGTTCAACTATAAAACCCCTAGAAGAAAACATGGTACAAAATCTTGACATTGGTCTCTACAATGATTTCTTGAATATGACACCAAAAGCACATCTACCAAAGTAAAAATAGACAAGTGGGAAACAAAGCTTAATTTAGCTTATTTTGCAAGGCTAACTTGATGTAGATCATTTCTTGCTTGTGTCTCTGGAAATGATAAGCAAAAACTTGAACTGTTTCCGAAGGGTGATATGAGGTGACCTCTGAATATTATAATATTATAACCAATCACTGTGAAGAATATACAGTCACTGCCTTCCCACTATATAGGCTGCTTTATAAAAATATGTCATCGAGCTTTATTCCATGTTCTGGTTTGAGTGCTCCTGGTTTGTAAACTGTCTTTTTAGTGTGTGCATCATACAATTTTATCAATAACTACTTCAGTGATTCATTTGTTTTACTTTGGCTATTTTGAACTTTGACAGAATACATCGATCTTAAAAACTCCACACAGCAAAGGAAACAATCAACAGAGTGAAAAAGTCAACCTAAAGGATGAGAGAAAATATTTGCAAACCATATATCTGATAAGGGGCTAATATCCAAAATATGTAAAGAATTCCTACAACTCAATATGAAAGTAACAACTCTACTTTAAAAATGTGTAAAGGGTTTGGATAGACATTTCCACAAGGAAGACATACAAATGGCCAACAGGTATATGAAAAGGTGCTTAAAATCACTAATCATCAGGGAAATATCAATCAAAACCACAAAATATCTCCTCTCACCTGTTAGTTTGGCTATTATCAAAAAAAGAAGACAATAAGTGTCGGTAAGGATGTGGAGAAATTCGAACACTTGCACACTGCTGGTGAGAATATAAAATGGTTCAGTCACTATGGAAAAATGTATGGAAGTTCCTCAAAAAGTTAAATATAGAACTGCCATATCTTTGGCAATCTCATTTCTGGGTATATATAGATCTTGATTGAAATTAGGATCTTAAAGAGACAGGTAAACTTCCATGCTCAATGCAATATTATTCACAATAGCAAAGACAGAGAAGGAAACCAAATGTCCATTGACAGATGAATGGATAAAGAAGATATGGTATATACATACAAAGGAATATTATTCAGCCTTTAAAAAAAGGGAAATCCTAACATTTGTGACAATATGGATGGATCTGAAAGACATCATGCTAAATGAAATGTCTGTCACAAAAGGATAAATACTACATGATTCCTCTTATATGAAGCATCTAAAAGAGTCCAAGGTATAGTAGACATTAGAATGGTGCTTACCAGGGGATGGGGGGAGGGCAAACATGGGGAGTCATTGTTCAATGGGTACAAAGTTATAGTTATACAACATGAGTAAGTCCCAGAGACCAGCTGTACAAAATAGTGCCTATATTTAACCGTAAGGTATTGTACACTTAAAAATTTTTTAGGGGTGCCTGGGTGGTTCAGTCGGTTAAGCGACCAACTTTGGCTCAGGTCATGATCTCGCAGTTTGTGAGTCCGAGCCCCGCATTGGGCTCTGTGCTGACAGCTCGGAGCCTGGACCCTGCTTCGGATTCTGTGTCTCTGTCTCTCTCTGCCCCTCCCCCACTCGTGCTCTGTCTCTGTCTCGCTCTCAAAAATAAATAAATGTAAAAAATTTTTTTTTAATTTTTTAGAAGTGTAGATTTCATGTTTTCTTACCAAGAAAAGGGGGGAGATTAATGAAACTTTGAGGTGATGGATATATTTATTACCCTGACTGTAACATGAGTGCTTACATGTGTCCAAACTCACCAAATTCTATACATTAATTATGTGTGGTTTTTTTCATACCAATTATACTTCCAATAAAGCTAGGGAAAAAAGACAATACCTTGGATTTGAGAAATTTCCCATAATGCCAGCTATTGACATAGTTATTATTAGAATCCTTATGGTATTATTACATTGTGATTTATGTTTGTTTACATTTCCCCTACTATGCTAAATGTTTCTTAAGGACAGGGAATATATTTTAGATAAAATTTATTTCACTTTCATTTTCTCTGGTTATATATAGAATTCTTGGTTGGCAGAAATATTTTGTAGAGTGCTTTCTTTTTAAGATTTTGTTTTATTATTATTATTATTTTAATTTTTAGAGAGAGAGTGTGTGAACAGGGGAGAGGGGCAGAGGGAGAGAGAGAGAATCTTAAGCAGGCTCCACGCTCAGCATAGAGCCTGATGTGGGGCTTGATCCCACAAGCCTGGGATCATGACCTGAACCAAAATTAAGAATAGGACACTCAACCAACTGAGCCACCCAGGGTCTCCTGTTGAACACTTTTAAAATAGCATTTAGTTGACCGAAGGCTTTTATTGTTTCTGTTGAGAAGTCTGCTGTAAGTCTTACTGTTGATCCTTTGAAAAGATTGTGCCTTTTGTTCTGTTTTTAAAATGTTCTCTTTGAGGGCACCTGGGTGGCTCAGTTGGTTAAGCATCTGACTTTGACTCAGGTCGTGATTCTCTGTCTCCCTCTCTCTCTACGCCTCTCCAACTTGTGCTCTCTCTCTCTCAAAAAATAAATAAACACTAAAATTTTTATTCAATGTTCTTTTTGTCTCTGGTTTTCAATCTTTTTGTCTCCGGTTTTCAACAATATAATTATGTCATTAAGGTTTGAAAATTTATTTCCTTTATAGTTTGTGGGCCTTTTTCAATTTGTGAATTGATATCTTTCAGAGATAATTGAAAACTCTTAGTCATTGGATCTTCAAATATTTCTGCCCCATTCTCTTTCTCATCTCTTTTTGGGACTGTAATCACGTATGTGTTAAACCTCTTCATCGAGTCCCATGTTTCTAATATTTGTTTCTGTATTTTTTTAATGTTTATTTTTTAGAGAGACACAGACAGAGCGTGAGCGGGGAAGGGGTAGAGAGAGAGGGAGACACAAAATCCAAAGCAGGTTCCAGGCTCTGAGCTGTCAGCACAGAGCTCAGCGCAGGATTCCAACTCACGAACTGTGAGATCATGACCTGAGCCGAAGTCGGATGCTTAACCAACTGAGCCATTCAGGCACCCCTATTTGTTTCTGTATTTTAAATTTTGTTTTTTCTATGTACTTTCTTCAGTTTGGATACTTTATACAGACCTCTCTTCAACCTGATGTTATTTAGTCTGTCTGTTTTTTGAGTCTCCTTACTCTAGCAAGGGATATTACACTGGGTACTGAAGAGATCTTCATTATATTCAGTACTTAAAGTGAGGGACTTTTTCTTGTATATTTTACAGAAGTTCAATCTTGAGACACTAAAGAAATAAAATCTGGAGAAATACACCTAACTTTAATTCCTTACTGCAGTGGACTCAATGTGTTACCCCAAAATTTATAGGTTGTAAACTTCATTTCTAATATTTGGAGGTGGGGCTTTGGGGATGTGATTAAGTCATGAGGGTGGAGTCCTCATGAATGAGATTAGTACACCTATATAAGGGGTCTCAGAGAGCTCTCTTGTTCTGTCCACCACGTGATGTTGTAGTGAGAAGTCAGCAATCTATGAACCAGAAAGTGGATCTCACCAGACACCAAATCCATTGGTGCTTTGATCTTGAACTTCCCAGCCTTCATAACTGTGAGAAATAAATTACTGTTTTTTAATAAACCACCCAGTCGGTAGTATTTTGTTACGGTAGCCCAAATGGACTAAGACACTCTGTTTCATGGGTTATTATTCCTGTGTGGCATTCATTAACATTTTTCTCTCCTTTATTATTTTCAATGTTTTCTATGCTATTTAATCCTTTTGTGGGCCTGCTTCTAAAACTAAAACTAGGGGCACCTCAGTGACTCAGTCAGTTAAGGGTCTGACTTTGGCTCAGGTCACAATCTTGAAGTTCATGGGTTTGAGCCCCACATCAGGCTCTGTGTTGACAGCTCAGAGCGTGGAGCCTGCTTCAAATTCTGTGTCTCCTTCTCTCTCTGCCCCTGCCCTACTCACACTCTGTTTCTCTCTCAAAAAATGAATAAACATTAAAAAAAAAGTTTTAATAAAAAATAAAACTAAAACTAGATATTTACCACCAGCTTTATGAATTCTATTATAAATATAGAGAACCTGAATAGATATAGGCAGAGAGCTAAAAACTTTTCTAGTATGCTCTGTAGTAGAACACTTAGACAAAATAAGAATAAGAATAAGAATAAAATACTAAGAAGAATAAGAATAATTACACCTATTTTTCTTTCTGGGAATGGTGAGAAAGATAAAATATAACATAAGAAGAGAAAGAATGGAACATTGAATGAAAATTAACATCTTCAGCTTGGAACAGTCCTAAGTGTTTACTACGAAAAACTAAAAACCAAGAATCTTCTATGCTTTTAAAAATGTAACATTGGCACACCTCAATATCACTTAAACTCTTCTGGAAGAAGAGGCTTTGCAACATATGAGCATTTATAAACCTGAGACATGAGAGAATATAAAACCTGCATTTTTGGTTATGGTTATTCTGAATGGAACTAGGTTCATTCCAGGTGAATAAACATGACAGGGCAGCTTCAGAAGTGTTCTACATTTATTTAAGTAACTATCTACCCCTTAAGGAAAATATTTTACAACTTTAATGGGGCAGTGAGAAGAAATCATGCAAGTTATAATGCCTTCAAGTATAACAAAGGCCTGGAGACTCCAGAGAAGGAAAACATATGCTAAGAAACTATCCAGCTTGACAACACTTAGGAAACACTGAAGGAACAGGAACTTTCTGGCTCCTTCAACTGCCCTAACAGGAACTTCCACATAACATCTGCAGCCAATGCCAACTACAGTACCTACCCTAGAAAAATATGACAGATTCTGAGGAAAAAACAGATTTTATCCTCAAAACTGGAGGTAGAGTTGGCAGGGGTGCTGGGAAATGGGCAGGTACGCCTTCACGGAGAAAAATATGAGTAAATATAGTATAATTCTCTTGTCACTGGCTCATCAGACCAAAAATAATTTCTTCCCTCATAGTTCCTTGTTAGTGAGCTGCATAAATCCTTGAATATTAATGTTAATCATGTCCGCAATTTATGAATTAAAAGAAAATAACTAATTTGTTTCAGAATTTCTAGGAAAATGTTCTGGATTTCATACCTCTCAGGTATCATCTCCTACCATCATTCTTTTGGCCACTAAATAAAGCATGTTAAGCATTAAATGAGAAATGAGAAAAGCTCCCTCCTGCATTCCCAACACCATGTTATGACTGAGCACAACCTTGCAAGATACAGTAGATTCAGAGACCTTTACAAATCCAAAAGCATGTCAATGTCTCCAACTATATGAGTGATCAGTGATGACATTAAGAAGAAAAATTGCTGAGAACCAACATGTTAGATATGTTCATAAGCACAGCATGAAAAGGACAAGCAGATGAAACTCTGATCTCCTTATCAAACAGAGGCAAGAACAGTTAGACTCAGATTTTCTTCTTGTGATGGTACAACCTCTGAGAAGTAACATTTTCAAAGGTTTTGTTTACCACTGTTGACTATAGGAGATTCTAAAAAGTGCAGTCATCAAAACAAGCTAAATGGCACAATATCAACTCCATCATCTGTAACCACTTGGATTTCAATTTTCACTAAAGGTCATTTCATTCTCCCCAACCCCACTCACCCCCACCACAACAGACCTGGTACTATCACCTCCATAGCTCTTTCTTTGTTCTTTAATGTAATAACTTGTTTCCAAAATATTTTGCATGACTAAAAAGAAAGGATTGAATAAAATATTATACTTTGCAAATCTCACTTGGCAAAATATGTGCATACAAATCAACATTTCTGTTAAAAGTCTCCAAATCCTTTTGGTCTCCCACTGAATTCACTCAGTGTCTCACATATGAATACATTCAGAGGAATAATGCTTTTGAAAAGTGTCTCACTTGATATTAATGGTTAAAAGAGTAATTCAACAAGATGATCCCAGCTGTAAGCCTCATTTGAGCCTTCAAGATAGAGGTGGGGTTCAGTCATACCATTTTGTCCTAAAGCTGCCTAAGAGAAAAAGGCCTCTGGCCATGTAAGTGGTGCCATTCAACTCAAAAGAGGACTTTTTTATATATATATATATATATCCTTTTTATATATAATGTATATATATCTACATATATATGGTATATATAGATATAATTTATGTTTATTCATTTTTGAAAGACATAGAGAGACAGAGCACAAGCAGGGGTGGGGCAGAAAGAGAGGGGGACAGAGAATCCAAAGCAGGCTCCAGGCTCTGAGCTGTCAGCACAGAGCCCAACGTGGGGCTTGAACTCACGAACCGCAAGATCATGACCTGAGCCGAAGTTGGATGCTCAACTGACTGAGCCACCCATTGCCCCAAAAGAGGACTCTTTATACACACACACACGCACACACTCATATACATCCTAGGAAGATGGTGTGGTAAAATGAACAGAGCCTGGATAGGCTTTATAATAGGGCAGAACCAAATTTGAATCCAAGCTCTTCATCTTGACTAAATCATTCAAACTTGTTGACCTTAAAGTCCTTCCTTCAAAAAATGGAAGTAATAATAACTACCTCTTGGAGTTTTGTGAGGACTAATAAGGTATTATGTGCACATGAACTTGGCACATAGTAAGCTCACATCCAGTGATGTTCATCACATCTTTCATCCTTACCATTCATTTCCCAGCTATAATAGGCTGGCAAGGAAAAATATAAGAACCCTAATTCAAGTAATGGTTCTTAAATTATATCCAGTCTTTTAAGTAGTGTGCCCTCTGTCCAGGAAAAAATAAACCACACATGTTCCTGAAACTCTAGTATTATTGGTTTCTCACAGAAAGGGTGGGTAGTAAAATCTAGATCCAAATTGTCTTACTGTCAGCCCATCAGACACATTGAGTCCAAAGGAATATATAAAGCAATGCATTTCCTCAGATTTGACTTCTGACTGGGTAGGACTTTAGTTCTTAACCCTTAATGCATCGCCTAAGAGACAGTAGAGAAATCTCTCCTACCCTAGCTTTATCTTCCCCAGGACTCCTTGGGAACAGTTTCCTCTTTCATTCTGTGCCTTTAGAATATTCTTTTTTGTGTGTACTGGTAATCATCTCTTCACCAAATGCTATCTAGAAGATTCCTGGGCAGAGCATTCTGGGAGATGGAGAAAAGGAGGAGGAGAGGCACTCATGGATGTCTTCATTTAAGATGCAATAGCTTCCTAGTGATGAACACTTTCACACTTCCCAGAAAATCCTGTGGGCACCTCCAAAGTGTTCTTTAAAAAAAATTAAATATTTATTTGTGAGAGAAAGAGTGAGAGAGAGATTGAGAGAGAGAGAGCATATGCATTGGAGGGGCAGAAAGAGAGGGAGAGAGAGAATCCCAAGCAAGGTCCTAGCTGTCAGTACAGGATCTGATACAGGGCTCAACCTCATGAACTGTGAGATCATGACCTGAGCTGATATCAACAGTCAGACGCTTAACTGACAGAGCCACCCAGACGTCTCCAAAGTATCCTTATGTGTTTTTCCACTAGTGAGAAAAGAAGAAGGAGAAAACGGATCCATCCTTCTATGCCCCTTCTATGGAAACCTCTCATTCATTCCTCACAAAAGCCAGTATCTCTCTCACTGGCCTTACTTGTGTGTGAAAAGGTACTAAGTTTTCTCCATATGTACTTTGCCTTCACCATTCAGTCTCTAGACTCATAGCCAGTCTTCCAGGACCAACAGCTTAGGCACCACTCTGAACCAACAGCGCTCTCTCTGTCACATCTATACACTATACACACCAGAGGTCATTCTGCTTCCAGGATACCACTTACAATACCCATCCTGACACTGCTGGCTCCAGATCAAGTACTTTACAAGGAGCACACTTCCTCCTTGATTCGGAATGGTAAAAACAATCTCCTCACACACCTGAGGAGAAGAATCACTAAGCCTGTAGGCTCTCCCCTTCAAGCATCATCCTCCCACTGTACATCTTTTCCTACCCTTAGAGAGAGTAGAGGGGACTCTTCTTGACTTTGGGATACAGGTAAACTTTCTGAAAAATAGCACATTCTCCCCCTACCAGCTACCAGATAAACAGGAGAGCATTCTGAGCCCTGGCTTGGTCCAAACTTCAGACAAACTTTATCAATTTGAAGGTATCCTAGCTGGCCTTTCATGAGACTGAATTTGGGATTCAAATACTATTGAGTACCATCTATTAAGTACCCTGGATTGCTGATGCCTCTGCAGGTGACAAGGGACTGGTCACCTTAAAAAGTCACTAAACTTTTTAATTTCAAACAACTGAACCACTTTCAGTCGTAAACAGCTCTCAAAATTTCATCCTTGATCAGAATAGACCCAAGAGAAAGATCTTTAAATTGTTAGATTTTTTTTTTCTGGACCTGTGTGATGTCCAGGGGGGAGGGGGAGAGGACAAACAGTCCATTACCTGGGGGAGGGGAGATGATAACCAGTCCATTACCACCAGTATATCACCAAGGTTCAGATGTATAGCCCTCAAACAAACAGACAAACAAACAAACAAGTCAAGGTCAATTAATTCTAGGGGTTTGTTGCTTGAATGATTTCCAGATGTACTGCCTTCGGGGAAAATACTTTCCCTGAATACAGCAGATTCAGCAGTCTCATTTTATCACCACATTTCTCACCATCAGAGATGGAAGAATGACCATAAGTATCTCCAGTACATCTTTCCTCTCCATATGGCTCAAGTTATCATGCAGTATCCTGGATCCTAGAAGGGACTATTTTCAAATACCCCATCTATGGTGCACTCAGTGACTTTATAGGACTCTTCATTTCTGGAGCAGAGCCCTCCTGGTCCTGGAAAAGCCATGTACCTTCCCTGTTACAGGGTTCACTTTTCCACCTTTGTCCACTGCCCCTGGCCCCAAAGTTTCTCACTGGGGATCTTGCCCACCCCATTCCCACAGGGGCAGTGGTGAGGAGTCTTGCCTGACAAAAATTCTCAGCAGAATGTAGGCATCTTTTCAGGGCTTATCTTGTCTTCCTCAGTCATGGGTCTGGTAACATTCAATTCTCCAATGTGAACCTGAGAACAGGGACTCCTTTTCCAATGGTCTGAGGCATTCAGAATCTGCGGCACAGTATACTGATCCACTTTTGCCCATTTGTTTAATATTATTAAGCTTTCTTACAGAACCTGTCTCCTTCCATCATCCTAGCACTTTTTATGTCCATTGCTAGGAAGTGCAAGGGAAAGGAGGTAAACCATGGCCTTCCACTCACAAACACACACAATCTTGTACATAACTTGAAGACACACATTCACTGCCTGTGTAGTTTGCTAGGGCTGCCATTACGAAGTACCACAAACTGGGTGGCTTGAACAATGGAAATTTACTGTTTCACAGTTCTGGAAGTTAGAAATCCAAAATTAGGGTGTCAGCAGGGTGGATTCCTCCTGAGGGTGGAGGGATCTATTCTGGGGCTCTCCTTGTGGCTTGCAGATGGCCATTTTTGCTCAGTACCTCTTCACATTGTTTCTCTTCTATCTGCATCTATCTCTAGGTCCAAATTTCCCTTTTTATAAGGGACACCAGTCATTTTGTATCAGGACACACCTTTGATTACCTCTGTAAAGACCCTAGATATGTTTTGGGCAGGGTTGGGGCTCACACAATTCAACCCACAACACTGCCCATTCATAGACTCTGTTGAAGAATGCCCAGACTAAAGCATCATCCTGGTATAAGACTGAGACTCTAGTGGCAATTAGAAAAGAATTTTTCAACAAAACAAAACAAAATAGAATTTTTTCTAGTTCTTATGTTGATGCTTAGTCAACAACAAAAAACTATACTCCCACCCATGGATTTATTGATCACATCAATTACATAGCATCTATAAATATTATTTTATTCCAAGTTTCTGTATTTAATGCGAATCCTTTCTGGCATCTTAGAGCTCAACTTTTAAATAGGTAGTTTAAAAAAGGCTCTTGGTGTTTTTTCAATTAATTTTGTTCACAATGGACATAATTATGGGATTTTTTTGGCTGAAATTTATTAACTGTAATGAATTAACAATATGTGCTGAATAAGTTGCCAGCATGAATAAAGTTGCATATAAAATGAGTTTCCCACTTACCAATTTTCTGTTTTGTACTGCCTGGGCAATTATCAACATGCTTTTGTACTCATCAAGACCAAGAAATTATCATTCACATATGTAACTAGTTTAACTCGGGGCTCTGGGAAGTTCTTTAAAAGCTATTAGGAACTGGGGTGCCTGGGTGGCTCAGTCAGTTAAACCTCTGACTCTTGATTTTAGCTGAGGTCATGATCTCATGGTTTGTGAGTTCAAGCCCTGTGTCAGGCTCCATGCTGGCAGTGAGGAGCCTGCTTGGGATTCTCTCTCTCTCCCTCTCTCTCTGCCTCTCCCTCACTCTCACTCTCTCTCTCTCAAAATAAATAAACTTTTAAAACAGTTATTAGGAACTTTTAAAGAAATGTTTGATGGAATTTGAAAAAAGTCACCTATTTTAGAAGTTTGTTCTTTGAAAAAATAACCCTTCTTGCATTGTCCTTTGAACAAATGGCACTGTAAGACAAATTAAGCCAGACAGGCAATAAGCCTTTTAGAAGGAGTATTGGTTTTACACAGATTTGAAATTTCAGAAGCACATCTGCCCCTCAGGACAAGAGTCTATTTCAAAAACTAGGATCACTTTTAGCTTTCAGCTTTTAAGTTTTGATAAAGCCTAAATCCTATCCCCCCTCCCCTGCCCTGCAAATCCTCTAACTTAGAATGATTCTATCTTTCCATAAAGGTCTAAATACTTTTTTTATTTTCCCATGCAAACTCAAAAGAATTCCAGAAATTCCCTCAAATGAAAACCCATTGAGAAGAACCAATGCTGAGAAGCAATATGAGTTCTTTCTTCTCTCATATTTAGGTGAAGACCCTGAAGCACTGAGCGACCCAAAGTTTTCAGGATGAGGTCATCTGAACCTCAGATACTTGAATCAGGCCAATTCTAGACAGTGCAGAAAGGGGAAGTAGGCAGAAAACCCAGGAGAATGAGTCATAATAACTGAGACAGCTTGTTAACATCTAATATCACTTTGGGGTATAGGTAGTTAATATCATTCTACACTGACTTTATTGGACTTAGTATCTATTTTCAGAAATGTGCCCCAGATGATCTACCAGCCTATTTATCTGTTCTCAATACTATTCAGTCTGAACATTCGACAGGGTTGACCCGTTTGAACTCACAGCAAGCACAGCTATGCCTGGCGTATCAGCTATAAGTCTGTGAAACTGACAGTCTAGCTCACCTGGTTCCTAAGAGCAACCCTTATTTCTATCCCTACATCTTTCCCTCCGGGTTCCCCAACCCAGGCAACAACTCCTGTTTTGCCCAGGTTAATCCAACAAACACAGTTACTAGCATTTCAATGGTTTGGGATTTGTGAACAAATTTGCATCTCAGTTTCTTCTTCTGGGAAATTATGGATGATGTATCAGTATTTAGCAGTTGTATAAGCAATTTAATCATCTCAATTTGTGAGTTGGTGAGTTGGTGTTCCAGTCTCAAAGGAAACTTTTACATAGAATGGCTGGTAGTAGGAAATGCCTCCTTTTGGATCATGGTTCAGATGGTTGTGGGTTTCCACTTTAGTTTCTGATTTAGTGGAAGCTGGAAGTGAAATGTGATCTCAGAGCATTTGCTAACTGAGCAGGTGATTTTCAGTTCTGTGACTGGGTTCTGTTCTCCCATGTTTTTCCTCAAGTCAGTTATTGGATATTGGGGTGGGGGGGGGTTCTCATTGTTCCACATATTAGCCAGAATTTTCTGAAGGAACAGAACCAGTAGGGGATATATGTAGAAAGAGATTTATTGTAAGGTATTGGCTTACCTGATTATGGGATGAAGTTCCATGATCTTCGGCTACAAGCTGGAGCCCCAGCAAGACCAGTGGCATAGTTTGAAGTCCTGAGAGCCAGAGAGTCGATGGTGTGGACTCCAGTCTGGCTCTGAAAACCTGAGAACTAGGGGAGGTGAGGGCAAGAGAAGATTGATGTCCAGATGTCCAGGCAGAACTAATTCAGCTTTCCTCTACCTTTTTGTTTCTTGCAGGCCCTCAACAGATTGGATGAAGCCCACTCACACTGGGGAGGGCCATCTGCTTTACTCAGCCCACCAATTCCAATGTTAATTTATTCCAGAAACACCCTCATAGAAACCCAGAAATAATGCTTAACTGGATATCTGGGCATCCCATGACCCAGGAAATGTTACACATAAAATTAACCATCGAAGGCTGTGTCCCCAGGGATTGCCACATGAAAAACAGCTTAGTTTCCATTGACTTGCTTCCTTTAAGTTTCTTAAAGGAAACGGGGGTTTCTTTTTCATAAGCATTTATATTGCTTATGTATTTCTCGGTAAACCAACAATTAGCAACACTGGGACCAGTACATATTTGCAGCCAGCAGTACTGCTTCATGCAGATTTAATTTGCTATTTTTAAATGGTATGTGCAGCACATAAACTAACTTAATGCTTGCTTTCATTCCCCTATCTTGTAAAGCAAGATAATAGGACAGAACATTGAAAATTCTCAATTCACTCAGGTTAACTTGACCTAGAATTATATTCTTGATGAAGGCATGAGGCAGAATACCAACATAAGAGAAAAGGAATAGAACAGACAAAATGAGAAGTCATATTCTTTCAAGATAGAAAAAAAAAAGATAATTGTCCTTCCACAACTGCACATAATTATACCACACTAAATTGTGCATAATATTGGAAATACATTCCAATTACTTCAACAACCCTTAAATTCTCTAAACAATATGTTTTCTAAAAACTTTACTATATACAGTTTGGAATACATCTTTTCTCCCTTTTGCCCCCCCTCCTTTATTTTATTTATTTTTGTGCTTTCTTGGTAAAGGTTTAGTGGTATGAAAATAGAGGGTATTCATAAGATCACAGTAAATCATTCTCTCCTTATATATCTTACATTATGGTCCAAAGAGTAAAACAAAAATTTAAGCACCAGGTTAAATCAATAATACTCTAAAGGAATTTCAGTGGTAGTTAAGTTTTTATGGGAAAAAGACAACATTAAGTACAGTGGTTTATAATTACTGGAAGAACTACTACTTATGAAATTGTTTTCTCATTAGAGAGTAATTTGTATTAATTGTAAAACATTTTATGTTTAATTATATGTAATTTTCATATAAAATTCATCTATGAAAATATACCTACAATGTAAACCATTTTATAAATGACTTTTTCTTCCCTTAGCTAAGTTTTTCTTTCTTATAATTAATACCTTTGGGCAAATTTTAAAAATTGCTCTCCACAAAGGCTAATTTATAAATCTACCAGTAAAAAAATTAAAATCTTCTTTCCCCTATATTAGTTATGATCTTCAAAATACAGATCTATTCTGACAACATGATCATTTAGAAAAGTAGTTCATTATTTTGTTTTGAATGTCTTTGGTTATAAGTTGTAAAATTTATTTGTTGTTACCAATTTAATGACTGTTTCCTTTACATGTGTTGTCTCTTGGGGTATTCATTTACCTTGTTTTCAGTGGCATGTAAGAGCTCTTTATGTATTAATATTATTAACCCTTTGTCTTTCATAAATTTTATAAAAAATCTTTTTTCTCACAGTTTATCATTTGTCTTTATATTTTTAAAGTGTTTTTAATGTCCTAAAGTTTTAAATTTTCATGACATCAAACCTATTTATTGTACCTTGCTATTTCTACCTGTGGTGTCTGTCTGAGCAGGGACTTCTCTACCTTAAATCTATATAAATATTCATCAAAATTTTCTGCAGCTGTTATGGGTTTATTTTTTATACTTATATCTTTAATTCATCTGGAATTTATTCAGATTTAAATGTGAACTAGGAAGCTACCTGCTCCTCTGCTCTCCACCCCCCCCACAAAAGTTAGTCAATTGGCCAAGAATTTATTAAATAATTCATACTTTCAACCTAGATTTAAACCTCTTCATCACTCTTCTTTATTCTAAAAAAACCTCCTATACATAGATCCCTCCTTAAGATCATTCTGCAATTTTTACTGTTTCTGTTTTTTTAATCCATTGTTATCTGATTGAGATTACATTATATTTTTGATTTATATATTAGGGAGACTGACAGTTCCACAAAATCAAGTCTTCCCTTCAACAGCTAATCAAGTCATGCATGTCGTTCAATAAAATATTTTAGCTTTCTTATATAGAACTGGTTGGATAAACATTTAATGTTCTTAGCAGCTATTTGGAATTTAATCACTTTTCCCCTTTTATTTTCTATTTTATTGTTGTTGCTATGAGAAAGGTATTTTGTTTATTTGTTCATTTGTTTGTTTATTTGTCTACTACACTCCTGAGGATTCTTAGCATAGGAGAAAGGACTGGTGGTATTGAAGAAATTCAGAATTACCTTTGTTTTTTTTTTAAGTTTATTAATTTATTTTGAGAGAAAGAAAGCACAAGCGGGGGAGGGGCAGAGAGAAAGGGAGAGAGAGAGAATCCCAAGCTGGCTCCACACTGTCAGTGTGGGGCAGGACTCAGGGGCTGGAACTCACAAACTGTGAGATCATGACCTGAGCTGATATCAAGAGTTGGACACTTAACCAACTGAGCCACCCAGGCGCTCCCAGAATTACTTTTAGTTACTATGGTTTGATGCTTACAGTGATTGAAAGAAATAATCGAATTTCTGTTACAGATTAGTGAAAATAAGGGTGAAATTGTTTTTCCATCCAAGCTGATGACCCCAGGCTCTCCCTGGAGTTTTTTGCCAGGCCAGACTATGATGAGAGAACATGCCCTTAACAACTGTTTGCCTGGAATACATTTTTTATTCCTTTATTTTTCAGTCTTTCTAAGTCATTTCATTTTAGATAGCTCATGTACACATCACTCATAGACTTTAGTACAGCCTGAGAGTCACTCACAATTATGAGTATCGAACTACTCAAGATTTATCTCTGCAATCTTACTCTTCCGTGATTATTTTTCATGCTGTGATTTCATTTTGTTTTGTAATTTGTTGCATTTTTGCCTCATTTAAAAAATAAATTTAGAAGTTTTATATAACCAATTTCTAGCCTTCCAGACTTTTAAAATACATTTGAGCTTGTATTTTTCTGTCATTGTTACCTTCAACATAACGTGAACCTAACAACAAACATTAAGGCAGGCATAATTGAAAGTATGTTTATTTGTCTCTCTTCCACCCCATTCTACTTTTTTACCCACAACAAACAGAAAGGAGAAAACGAAGGGTGGGAGAAGTTCTATCACCTATCACCTTGGGTCTTGGTCGGCACCAAGAGATAGAGAACACGCAGCTAATAGGACAGGACAGAACGGTTTTCCTATACTTCTTTGCGGATGACATGTGGGGATGCCCCTTATAGAATTCTGAGTAAGAAACAGTCCATGGAACCTATTTCTTTTTTATTTAGCTTGCTTAAGATTGCCATGCCATTAACTGACTGTAGTCTGATATATCATGGGCATGGCCAGGAGCCTGGTCTACAGTAGTAGTATTTTACCCAGTGTGAGTCTCCATTTTTCTTTCCACTTGGGTCTCCTTGCCTCTGGCTTGAAATACAAATTTTAGTTAGAGTAATATATGCCCTCCCCTGCTGTGCACCATATCAGCACCAACTTATTAGCTAATGACTTTGTCATCATCTTGGTCAGTTGACAAACATGTGTAAGCATATATAAGTTTATACCTATGTAAATACACACATCAATACAAACAACTTCTATTTCACCATTTATATTTCAAAGACAGTATAGAAATGTAATTAAGAGTACGGAACTGGGAGCTAGATCTTCTAGGTTCAAATCCCAGTTCAGCTATTTACTGACTAAAAATTTGAGCAAGATTTTTAACTTCCTGGGACACCTGGGCAGCTCAGTCGGTTGAGTGTCTGACTTGGGCTCAGGTCATGATCTCACAGTTGGTGACTTTAAGTTCCATGTCAGGTTCACTGCGGTCAGAGCAGAGCCCACTTATATCTTCTTTCTCCCTATCTCTGCCCCTTCTCTGCTTGCAGTCTCTCAAAAATAAATAAAACATTTTTTAAAAAACTTTAAAAAGAAAGAGTTTTACTTCCCTATGCTTTAATTTCTCTGTAAAATGAGAATAAATAATGATATCATCTATTTCATGGGGTTATTGCAAAGATTACTTGCTGACCCATGTAAAGTGTTTAAAACAGCACATAGCACATAGTAGGTATTCAGAAAATGTTAGTTATTACATACTGTACACATAAAACAAGGAATGTTCACAATTAGTGCTTATAGCATTCTGGAGATGGGGTTAGTCATCACAAGGTGCCGACGCTAGAAAAGGGGAGCTTCCAACAAGTTGAGGTTTTCCCCAAAAGCCCTTTTGACCTCACAAAGTGTTGATAGTCTTTGACCCCATCCAGTTTGTGACACCAGATGAGGGGAACCTGGGGAATTGTACAATCCCAAGAATGCACTGATGCCATAGTTCTTTCAACCCAACCCCCTTCTTACAGTGCTTGATTTGTGAAATGGTGATGGTGCACTGCATTCTAGAAACCATAGACTTCACACTTCCTGCGCTGTATTTCTCAGGGGGTAAAGAGTGAAGTGAGATTGAGATCTTTAAAATAATCTGGGGGCAGGTTTGGGAGAACATTCTTCTAGTCTTCTTAGAGAAGCAAGTGTCTTTTTTGGTTGGTATAGACTCTGGCTCCCTGAGGCAGACAGAAGAGATATAAAGTGTATTCCTACTGTTTTTTATGCTGCTTTTGTTTCCAGAATAAAATACTGAATTTGTCCCTCAGCCCAGCTCCATTTGCTTTAAACTTAGTACATTTCTTTGCAGTTTATTAGAACTGTTTTTAAGTTTCAGCTTTTGATGGTATTGCAATCCTTTTTTTTTTTTTTTTAGTCTGTTGTCATAAGCAATTTAATTGGAAGCTGTTAGACAGTTGTCATTTGAAACAGGAGCCTCTGCTACCATCTCTTCTGTTGTTTAACTGTTATTAAAGTCCCAGATAATGTGCATGATTCTGAAATACACAGTAACAAGTGATTTAGTGGTTTCGTTTTTCTGCCTAGAGTCTGAGCAGTTGATTCTTTGAAAAATAAGCCAAGTTGTAGTTTGTTTTTCAGGAGGGAAAATTTTTCACAATCATGCCCTAGTTTCCTACTCATTTGTAGTCTACAGTTTTGATTGGGAGATCTGAAAAACTCTGTATAATGGAAACTTATTTTAAATTACTCTGAGTTATCAAGCAAGAACCATCATTTTTCATCTTATCAGCCAAACAGACCTGTTCCCAGGAGGTTGCTTGATATTAGATCTCAGGAAATGCTCAATTTTCTCCAGAATAGGAAGTTGTGATTGAATGCAACTATGCCATCAGCGACTGTGATTCAGAGCCCCCAAGAGGGGAATTCAGGAGGTTGTGTTTCAACAGCATAGTGATCTGGGGCAAATATTTGATGCTTCTATCCTTGGACATTGAGAACGCTATTGTCATACATGTTGACTTTGAACTCAACAACAATTTCCCTACTTCTTTTTCTAAGCTGGCAGAGCCTGCTTCTCACGAGAGAGGCTGAAAATGCCAGACGCTTATTTGCCATCCTCCCCTGCAGCCAGGGGGAGGAATAATGGGAATTATTCTGACTAGTGAGGAATAATGGGAGGTTTGATGTGAAGAACAATTTTCTTCTTTGATTAAGAAATCAGGGTGGGAACTGAAAGAGAAAGAGAGGACTTACTCCTCCTGATAAAAAGAGGCAAGGAGAACCTACCCCTCTCTTCCTGCTTCTGGATATTGGCATGAGGATATGATATTTGGAGCTGCAGTAGTCATCTTGTGACAAAAAAAATGTCCCTGACAAATCAGGGATGCCAGATTGGAAAGACAGGAAGCACTTAAGTCTTCAATAACTGCTGAGTTACTAAAACAACCCTGGGACTATGTACCTCCAAATTTTCTACTGGGGAAAAACTAAGCCCTTGAGAGAACTTACTACCTCTGGTTGCCAATATCCTATTCTTTTCAACTTCTGGACACACAGGACACAGCACTTCTCTGCCACCAAAGCACGGCCCTGTGACTTGAAATGAACTGTGACTGGAAGCCGATCTTCCCTGCAGTGGTAATCAGGGAGCACATACACTGAGGGAGGCACCTAAGATCCAAGCAGCCTGGAATGATGAGCCAGTGCCTAAAAACAGTTCCTGTGGAGCACTGCCTGGACTCTCAACCACTTGAGCATGAGTGAGAAATAAATTTATGTTGTGTTAAGCCACAGGTGGAGGTTGTGTTGTTACCATCACATAATACAGCCTATGGTGCCTGATATGCTGCTAGTATAGCTGAAAGCATCCTAAATGATACAACATGTACAGCAATTTGCAAACAACCATTTTTGTAAAATGAGAGGGTTGCATTCATGGTGAAATGAGTATCTACCATTTTTGCCTGCCTAGCCTTCAACCTCCATCTTCTAGTAACAATTTTGCTTAAGGGAACCACTGTAGCAAACATGTCTTTCCTGGACCTTGTCTTCTCAGCACTCACTTCTACTCACAGAAAGCTTCTCACTGCAAACTCCTAGGTCTCTTTGCCAGAAAACTTTTTTCTAGTTGTAATAGCATGTTCAATTCATACACAAGATAAGCCAGTAGCACCCAAAAGTTAATGTTCCAGAAGCCCTCAACAAATGTTTTAAAGGAATACAGTTGGAAAATATCCTACCTTCCTCATCTCTCAGTTGAGATAATTCTCATATGTGTTCTACACTGTATCCTTATATGATCAAAGTCCAGTTTTCCAGAGTGGGAACTGCTTTGGTAACACATCTTTTATTGGCTTCTTTCCCTTCCCTGTCTCTCTTCTCCAGTCCCAAATAAACCTCCCTGGGATCAGCTCCCAAATAAACCACTTGTTCTTGGATCCATGTCTCAGAGTCAGACTCCGGGGGAACCCAAACAAGACACTATCTCCTCCCAAGTGAACCCAATCTTTTTGGGACTGTCAATCAAGGTGCATTACCTGCTCTGTCTTTGATATTTGGATCTCAAATGCAATCACATAAAGATTATCTTCAGGGAGGCAGAAGCTTTTCCAAGGGTCTACTCATTAGTTCCTTCTTTATAGATTTCTGCAGTCCCTCTAACACCTGTCTTTTTTGAGCCAGATTTCTTAGTTGTTTTTTTTTTTTCCCAGTCTAAGAGTTACTCCATATCCTTTCAATAAATTCATTTTAGGATGAGATAGCTACAATTGCTTTCTCTGACCTGCAGTCAAAGAAATCAATGAATATAGATGATATATTAGGCCTCTTTCAGCTATAAAGATTTTGTGATAAAAATGAATGAGTTATAAATAGTATAAGAGCACTAAATGCTATATATTTATTATTCATAAGATAAAATCCATGGAAGTCACTTTAAAATACCAGTGTTTTCATGTTTCTTCACATTTTACTTGAAATGGTATTTCTAGCTGATGAGAATGTCTTTCTAATATTTTAACATAATTCCCACAAACAGCTATTAATACAGAAGAGCAAAATAAATTGATGGTCATGGTGGTTGCTGTTGTTGTTTTGTTTTTATCTGGGGTGGCTATTAAGTTCCCATCATCTGGTGTAGAATCTTAAATTAAATGTATTTAAGAGTAAAAAGTTCTTAAGAGATTTCCATGCAAAGAAATCCATAATGCTATAATCATAGAGAAATTTTATTTATGCTAATCTTACATACCTGAACATGAAAATTCATAGAGAAAAGCTATTTAAATATGATTTAAAGAGAGGCTCCGAATACCCAAATCTAGGACAAGTTGAGAAACAAACTAAATAATGAGAGTAATGGATTATAACCCATAATATAAAATACATCTATTTGTGAGTCCATACTGATATAAATAATTGAATGAATAAATGAATGAATGAATAAATAAATAAATAAGAGAGAATTCCAAGTAATAAATGTAGAAGGAATAATGGAAATACAATCAGTTGGTGACATTATAGTAATAATTACCTCAGTCAAAGATAATAGATGCTAAAATTAGCAGGTGAAAAGTATGATGAAAAACAGAATATTTACATAATCTCAAATATCTCCCCACAAGACACTTATCAGATATAAAGAGGGAAATAGTAAGGTTGTAATGGAAAAACTTAGACCACTCTGCCTTATCCAAGTGATCCAAGTTAACATCACCAGTAATGAGACAAAATGGCATTATGTGCCTCCTGATTTGATGTGCTGAGAAGGTGTAATAGTTGATTTTATAAGTCAACTTGAGTGGGCCATGTGGTGCCCAGTTATTTGGCTAAACATTATTTAGGGTGTATTTGGGAGGGTGTTTGTGTATGAAATTAACACTTGAATTGGTAGACTGAGTAAACCAAATTACCCTCCTCAATGTGATTGGGCCTCATCCAATCTGTAGAAGGCCTGAGTTGAATAAACTGTCTGAATGAGAAAGAAGAATTCTCTTTGCCATACTGTCTTCATGCTGGGACATCAGCCTTCTCCCACCTTTGGGCTCAGACTTAGACTGGAACTATACCATTGGCTCTCCTGGGTCTTGGAGTCCTTAGCCTCCATAATTGCATGAGCCAATTTTACACACACACACACACACACACACACACACACACACACACACAATTGGTTCTGTTTCTCTGGAGAACCTGACTAACACAGATATCTTGCTACTGAGAATGGTTTTAGAGGAACAGAATTTCCTCTGTAAGGATGAGTTTTCTGATTTTATTCTGGACTGTCTGGAATTGATTCCCTAATCTGATTAGATTTAAAAATAGTAATGACTCCATATCGGGTAGTAAAGAGAACACTGATAGTCCATGGCATGATCTGGTAATAGAGATATAATATATTCACATTGGATAATCCTAATCAACCACTTATAAGAAGTAGCTGAATGATAGGTGTATATGATACTTTCAAACATTTTTGGAAATCTAACAAATATAATGAGTTTGGCTGTTTGCTCCTAAAGTTGTTAAACAAAGCAGTGGGGAAAAAAGGGTGAGCTGGTGGATTCAAATTCCCAGTTCAGGTACCACATAAATGATCCAAAAGCTTCCAAATGTGCCCTGAAGGGTGCTTATTTTCTGTAGCTGCAGGACTGAAATTGCTGAAAATCAAAAGCAGAATCTCATCCCGTGATTAACTGAATTAGAGCACAAGTTGAATTCCCAGACTTACAGAGTATCTACTGTTAAAGTAAGAGCATTGGTTGGGAAAGGATGGGATCCTGTAAGCTAGCATGGGGCTATGCGGGAAGACCCCAGATGGAGCTGGGGACACTTTGCTCCTAAATCCTAATGAGTCTCCTTTGACAGTGGAAAGATCTCCCCATACCGACTGGAAGACAGACAAAGGCTAAAGAAACTTCACAGACTCAGGGACACCAAGAAGACTAAATGCAACGTAGGATCCGGGATTAGAATCTGATCTAGAAAAAGATCATCAATGGGGCCATTGATAACATTTGAATAAACTTTAGATTAGTTAATAGTACTATATGAATATTCACTTCCTAATTCTGATAATTGTGTCACAGTTATATAAGATGTTAACATTGGGCAAGCTGAGTGGAGGGTATGTAAGAATTCTTTGTGTTATTTTTGCAACTGTTTTTGTAAGTCTTAAACGATCTCAGACTGAAAAGTTCAAAAATAAAAAAGGAAGTTCAAAACATTAAAGTAAATTACACAAACATGCACTGAAATAGCAACTGGAGATAGAAGATACACTGAGGGAATAAATGTGAAACATATCTCAGATATTGTTTAGGCCCTCTGAAATCATACTGTGTTGAAAGCAAGCTGTGATCTCACCATGAAAAGCAAAATGGAAATAAGAAACCAGATGTAAAAAAATCACAAAACAGCACAAAGAACAATGCAAAATGACCACTTTTTCAATGTACAAATGTCAAAGGATTCAGAAAAAAGAAGTGATTGAAGAATGATTTGGCAGTATTAAGATAAATGTGATGGGAAGCAAGTGAAGGACTTTGACATATGAGTGATATCCTTCTTCTATTCATTTCTGGTAATCATAAGTATGTAATCTCTATAGGTGAAGATAAATATTCTTTTTCTAATAAGTATGCATGTGTTTATAAATTAGAAATTTCTCTATATCACTGTAAGTAGGAAAGGATGGGTATAGGGAATTGTTCATAAGTTAGAAACTCCTGTGAAAACATTGGAATTGTACTCCAAAGAGAAACTGATCAGCCCAGTGGTTATACAACCAACTGAAAAGCATATGTAATATTATGCCATAAGATAATGATATAGTATACCAGCAAAAATTTGAGCATTTAGTATCTGCCAACCACTATTAGCCAACAAATTTACATGTTATTTCATATCATCCTTACAACATAGATGATGGATGTACTATTATTCCCATTTTATAGATGATGGTAAAAAGTAAATGGTGGGGTGCCTAGGTGACTCAGTCAGTTAAGAGTCCAACTTCAGCTCAAGTCATAATCTCAGGGTCTGTGAGTTTGACCTTCTCATCAGGCTCTCTGCTGTCAGCTCAGAGCCCACTTGGATTCTCTGCCCCTCCTGTGCTCTCATGTGTGCACTTTCTCTCTCTCTCTCAAAAATAAATAAACAAAAAAAAGTAAATGGCAAAAATGGAATTTGACTGTAAGCAGTTTGGCCCAGAGGTAAAGCTTTTAACCACGGGATCGCACTGCTTTGAATTTGCAAGAACAGCCTTGACTAAAGAGACTGGTTTCCCCTACTCCTGGGAGATGCAGTTTCTAATTTACAATACAGTTAGGCCTTACTATGATCAGTCCCCAGGAATAGGACCTTCCTGTCACCAGGAAAGGATGGACTAGGGCAAGGTGGCAAGGTGAGGAGTGGAAGGAAGGGAAGAGGTGGTGAGGAGGCTCAGCCCACACCTTGTCAGTGAGGCTGGTTGTAGCTCCTCTGGTGGCAGGGGCTCTCAAGGGACCAGAGTGAGGTACTGCCATACAGACACTGCCTTTTCCCCAGGATGGTCTCTAGAATGTGGAATGATTAGAAAATGGACTTATGGGTAGAATTTGATTTGAGCTGGTGACATCAGGCCTTGTCACAGTCACCACTAGGCTGCAAATTGGCATCTGGGAAGAAAATCAGTGGTGGACAATGGACAAATTCTCCTAAGTGTGAATTTATATTTGAAAAACATCCTCAATCACTTCATATATTCTGTGTTCAGAAAATATGGACACTGGGGCACCTGGGTGGCTCAGTCGGTTGAGCGTCCAACTTCAGCTCGGGTCATGAGCTCATGGTTCATGAGTTCAAGCCCCACATCAGGCTCTGTGCTGACAGCGTGGAGCCTGGAGCTTGCTTCAGATTCTGTGTCTCCCTCTCTGCCTCTCTCCTGCCCATGCTCTGTCTCTGTCTCTCAAAAATGAATAAAAGTTAAAAAAAAAAAAAAGAAAAGAAAGACAGAAAGAAAAAAAAGAAAATGTGAGTCAGGACTCACTAAGGTTAATTGAATAGGGAAAATAACATAGTGAAAACATTTGACTAATATTTGTTCTGGGAGCAGAATTTGAAAATGAATTTAGAGGAGGGTCAACTTAAAAGCCTACAGAAGCCAGGGAGGTAATGGATTATAATCAAGTGAAACAGGCAGAACTGCTTCTTTTGAAGAGGTTTTGTTTCCTTACCAAACACATAGATTATTCATTACATCCACAAAGAAATATGCTCTCTCCAATTTTGCTTTTAAACACACAGCTCTTTTGGGCTATCTTTTGTTTTCCTGGCTTTGATGGATAGACTTATGCACAGAGAAATAGTTCTGTCCTACGAGACTTTCAACAATGTAAGCGTGATGATAAATGAGGACTGACAAGCCCTAATAATCAGAGAAAGGAGAGGGAGGAGGGGAGAATGGAAGCTAGAGAGTACATGCCAACTGATGGGCACAGGCTCTGTGTGCCCACAAGTGGTCTTTACCATGCAGAATGTGGGCCCAACTCTTGTCGGACCTGTTGATTATTCAAGAGAGGCTGAAAAATCTACATTTTTATATGAAATATCATGAACTCCCCATATTTATTTGTAACTTCTCAAACTACGTGTAGACCCCCTTCTTAAAACACTTTTACTTTTTCTTCCATGATACTTGAGTCGTTTCTTCCTTCTCTTCTCATCTCCTTTCCTGGATCCTCCTCTTCTGCTCGTCATCTAAAATGAGGGTATCCTGGGACGCCCAGGTGGCTCAGTTGGTTAAGCGTCTGACTTCAGCTCAGGCCATGATCTCATTGTTCATGGGTTTGAGTCCTGCATTGGGCTCTGTGCTGAGCCTGCTTGAGATTCTGTGTCTCTCTCTCTCTGCCCCTCCCCTACTCGTGCTCTGCCCCTCTCTCTCAAAAATAATAAACATTAAAACAAACTTTTAATTTTTTTAATGTTTATTTCTGAGAGAGAGAGAAAGAGAGAGAGAGAGAGAGAGAGAGAGAGAGAGAGAGAGAGAAAGCATGAGGGGAAGGAGCAGAGAGAGAAGGACACACAAAATCCAAAGCAGGGTCCAAGCTCTGAGCTGTCAGCACAGAGCCCCACGCGGGGCTTGAACCCATGAACCATGAGATCATGACCTGAGCCGAAGTTGGACGCTTAACTGACTGAGCCACCCAGGTGCCCCATAAAACAAACTTCTTTTTAAATGAGGGTATCTTGGTTCCCCTTCTCTATCTACATCCTCCTCTTGGGCACCCCCACCTGATCCTACAGCATGAAGCCACTTATGCCAGAGATTCCCAAACCTAAATCCAACCCTGTCCTCTTTCTGACACTATAGACTCTGTCAACTTGCTATCTCCAAATGAATGTCTACTTGAAATATCAAATTATCATGACCAAGAGGGAACTCTCGCCTGACCTACCCATACCTTCTCTTCCTCATCTCAGGAAATGGAATCCACCAAGTTGTCCAAGACACACATACAAAAGCACTTTCTGTATATATGGTGTAATTTTATGCTTCAATCTGTTCGTGTTTTCCTTCTCCCTAGGAGATCCTTTCAGCTCCTTATCCTCCCCTTTTCACCATGAAAATTCCTAATTATCCTTCAAGAGTCAGTTCCAACATGATGACCTTCCAGGCAGGACTGATCAATAATTTTCTGGGCATCTCATCTCTGCAAAATGAGAACATGGGTGAAGTCAACCTACCACCACACAGCTGGCCGCCCCAACCAAAGGGATTGTAGCCTCTTCACACAGACACACTTGGTACCTCAATTGGGGGTGGGAGAGAGGCTCCACCAAGTTCCCTGCCAAACATGCCTGTGGCACTGTGAGAGCAGAGTGGGGACAACTGCCACTTTGCTCCACCCCAAGACAATGCAGGACCCAAGTCTGACCTTGACCCTCCTTACCCCTACGCCCTTGTGTCTGCTGGTGGTGAAGGGTGATGGCAGTATGTGGACCTTCCCTGCCCAGTTCACTGCTGCTTCATGGCGTCAGAATGGGCTGCTGAGAACCCCTCCGAAGGAGACAGGGAAGCAGTGGAAGGTGGAATTGCTGAGCTGAGGCTCTAAGTCCCCTGCACATGCTTCATTGTCCCATTGGACTTCACTTTAAAACTATTAAGAATTTCAAGACCGAAATGTAAGACAGGAAGCCATCAAAATCCTCAAGGAGAAAGCAGGCAAAAACCTCTTTGGTCTTGCCCGCAGCAACTTCTTACTCAACATATCTCCAGAGGCAAGGGAAACAAAAACAAAAATGAACTACTGGGACCTCATCAAAATAAAAAGCTTCTGCACAGCAAAGGAAACAATCAGCAAAACTAAACAGCAACCAAAAGAATGGGAGAAGATACTTGCAAATGACATATCAGATAAAGTGTTAGTATCCAAAATCTATAAAGAACTTCTCAAACTCAATACCCAAAAAACAAATAATCTAGTGAAGAAATGGGCAAAAGACATGAAATAGACACTTCTCCAGAGAAGACATCCAGATGGCCAGCCGACACATGAAAAAAAATGCTCAACATCACTCATCATCAGGGAAATACAAATCAAAACCACAATGAGATACCACCTCACACCTGTCAGAATGGCTAACATTAACAACTCAGGCAACAACAGATGTTAGCAAGGATGCGGAAAAAGAGGATCTCTTTTGCACTGCTGGTGGGAATGCAGAGTGGTGCAGCCACTCTGAAAAATAGTATGGAGGTTCCTCAAAAATTAAAAATAGAACTACCCTACGACCCAACAATTGCACTACTAGGTATTTATCCAAGGGATACAGGAGTGCTGTTTCGAAGGGGCACATGCACCCCAATGTTTATAGCAGCACTATCAACGATAGCCAAAGTATGGAAAGAGCCCAAATGTCCATCGATGGATGAATGGATAAAGAAGATATATATATATACACACACACACACACACACACACACATATATATATACACACATACATACACACACACACACATACACACTATGGAGTATTACTCGGCAAACAAAAAGAATGAAATCTTGCCATTTGCAACTATGTGGATGGAACTAGAAGATACTATGCTAAGCAAAATTAGTCAGAGAAAAACAAATATCATATGACTTCACTCATATGAGGACTTTAAGACACAGAACAGATGACCATAAGGGAAAGGAAGCAAAAATAATATAAAACAGGGAGGGGGACAAAACATAAGAGACTCTAAAATATGGAGAACAAGCAGAGGGTTACTGGAGGGGTTGTGGGGGGGGGGGGGGGCTAAATGGGTAGGGGCATTAAGGAATCTACTCCTGAAATCATTGTTGCACTATATGCTAACTTGGATGTGAATTTAAAAAAATAAATTAAATAAAAATGTTTTAAAAAACTATTAAGGATTTCAGGGACAACTGGGTGGCTCAGTTAGTTAAGCATCCAGCTCTTGATTCCAGCTTAGGTCAAGATCTCATCGTAAGATTGAACCTCACCTCGGGCTCTGTGCTCACAGCAGAGAGATTGTTTGGGATTCTTTCTCTCTCACTCTCTAAATAAATACACTTTAAAAAATAAAACTATTAAGAGTTACAAAAGGGGGCCACAAAGCATTAAACCCCTAGCATGGGCACTTCTGAGCATGGGGCCCTAAACTACTGGTTGCATGCCAATGAAGGTGGTCCTGCCTCCAAGAAATTATCCTTGGCCAGGCCCAGAAATTGAGCTAGCTGACCCTTTATGTGCTCCCTGCTTACCCCATGTTTGTATTTCTCACTGCATTTAGTACATTATATTATCTATTTATATGTATGCTTTACATATATATATATACATATATATATATATATATATATATATATAGTAAAACTGGGTCGCATTATTGAAGCTGCTTCTCAATAGGTCTTTGATATGTGTTTAAATGGCCCAACAAATACACTAACTGGCTGAGCTGGACCCAATTTATGCACCATCCATCCTTGGCCCTGCCAACACCACCACTGCCACAGCCACCTCCCTTGCATCCCAGCCAGAAAAGTCCAGCAGTGGATCACACCTGATCCAGTTTTACATCCCAACTGCTGTGGTCACTTCCACCACCACTGACTGGGGAGTTCTCATGCAGCTCTTACCAACAAGGAGAGATCATCATCTCTGAACTTGCCAGATGGCACCTGTCTTCCCCAGGGTAGCTGGGAAAGGCTGAGTAACACAGCTGGAAAGGTGGGAAAGTTAACACCCTAAGCAGGAAGATTTTAGCAGTGAAAGGCAAAAGACAGAAAGGAGTCAGCAAATATTTTTCTCTCATTCCTTCCCTTGATGGACTGTTCTGAAACATGGTCATTTTATTTGGCCTCTTGGCAAATGTCCCACAAGGCTAGGCAACCAGCTATTTGTTCTGAAGCCATGGTCAGCTTGGCAATACTCCTTGTGGTTTCTCTCCTTCCTTCTTTGTCTCTCCTTCCCTTTTCCCCCTGACTCTTGCCTTCCTGTGACTGTATCTCAGTAAATCATTAGCACAAAACCTATCCTCTCAGACTGTCTTTGAGAAACCCAGCCTAAGATAACTGAAATAAAAGTGGGGTAGGAAGAATGGATGATATGCTATGGCATCAGAATTACTAATGTTCTCACTTGTGGTTGACTGGGATAAGGTGGAGGTTTATAGTGAGTCTTGGGATATCAAGTTGCCACTGCAATTGATTTTATGGGGGTGGGATAATTACAGAATTTTTGTGGTGGTTGACTACTTACAAGGCATTGAAATCCTTGACAGGTTCAGGGCAGTTAATAGTCATTTTAAGGCATTCTTTGAAAGCCATCAATGGCTCTAAGGCAGGTGGTAAGAGCAGATCATGAATACATCCAGCAAGACCAGAGAAGCATTCATGGGGGTAGATCTTGAGGGTGTTAGACCAGGAGAGTGAATATAAGACTGAACAGGAGAGAGTATGTTGAAATGGACAACTTGCCCATAGCTTGGAACTTAATGTCTAGCAAACCTTAATTATGTCCTAATAAAATGTAATGTCTACCAGACCTAATGGTTAGCTGGGATGACACCTTAGAGCCTGGATTCACAATGGCTAAGTTGAGGTGGAATTAGTGGAACTTACTTGGCAGAATAATGAGGAAGGGCTCAGAAGTCTCAGGAAAAAAGGAGAATTTTAGAATAAAGACATGCAAACCCACTACTTGAGTACATTCTCCAGGAGGGCCCAGGGGACACACCCTTCACTAAGAAATGCACCAATGACGGGGGTGCCAAAATCACTGAGAAACCCACTGTTGGCTGCCTCCTTTGGGCCAGAGCTGACAATGTAAGATCCTGGCATAGCACTGTGCTTCTTAGTATCAACAGAGATACTGAGATTCTGGAAAGGCAGAAGCCAGATGGATATAATTACCATAGTAAGCAGTATAGCCAAAATGGCAGTCAAGGTGACATGGCAAAGTAAACTAGTATTACAGCTAATTGATGATGGTTTTCCAAAGGAAACATAGACAACCACCTAAAGCAATGGCTGTTGAAATGTAGGACACCACTTCATGTAGTGTAGTGTAGAACTACAGATTAAGCAGCTTAGCATCACCCAGAAACATGTTTGAAATAAAAATTCTCAAGCCCTACTCCAGATCTACCAGTGCAGAAATTCTGGTGATGTGGCCCAACAATCTATATTTTAGCTAGCCCTTTAGGTGATTAGGATGCTTGCTAAAGTTTGAAAACCATTGCACTAGGGTTTTGCTTCATTTATATAACCAGAAGGAATTGAAAACTGAAGAGCATAAAAGGCTGATGTCAGACACTGTGATGGACAGTTGCGATTTCCAGTTACTAGACTTAAGTCAGTTCACTTATCAAGAGCCCATTTAAGGGAAAGCTGGGTCCCCACAATGCCACCACAAACATGGTAAATATTTCCCTAGCCTTTCCTCAAATTTGACAGAGTAACTGTGCACTGAAGAAAAAGGAATGCCCAGACTTCTTGAGGATAGTTAGAATGAAGTCACAGCTGACACTGATATTAGGGAACCCACCCTACCACCATCATCTTCCAATAACAATGCCACCTAATAGATTCCAGAGTGTAAATAGTGTTTGGGCTCAAATCCATCTCACTGTGAATCCAATAGGTCCAGGGATGCACGGTTGCATTTCTCTAGTCTCTGACTGCCTAATAGGACTAGATATACTTAGAATTTGGTCCTTAGTTTCCTGAACTGTGACTTAAGGGACATTATGATAAAAAAAAGTTGCAATCCATCTTCCCATCCAGCCAAGATAGTAAATCAGAAGCAATATCATCTCCCAGGACTGCAGAATTAATTACCAACAAAGTGAATCAGGGATAGTGATTCTCATAAAATATCTAGTCATTTCACCTATCTAGCCTCTGCAAAAAAAAATCATATGGATCATGATGGACACCAGTGGATTACTATAAACTTAAAGTGGTATCCCCAATTATAGTGTCTGTGCTAGATAGAAATTTTATTGGAGAAAATCAACTCACCTCTGGCACTTCATTTGTAGCTATTATTTTGAATGCTTTATTCCTTTTTTTAAAAAAATGTTTATTTATTTTGAAAGACAGAAGAAGAAGGGGAGGGGCAGAGAGAGACATGGAGAGAGAGCATTCCAATCTCCATCCTGACAGCACAGAGCCTGATGTGGGGCTCAGTCTCATGAACCATGAGATCAGGACCTGAATTGAAATCAGGAGTTGGACACTCAACTGACTGATTCCCCCATATGCCCCTTGAATGTTTTATTCCTGATTCTTATCAATAGAGAGGATCAAACACAGCTCACCTTTACATTGCAAGGACAATAGTAAATCTTCATAGTCTTGCTCTAGGTCTGTGTTGTATACTGTTGTGGTCTATTCTGTAGTTATCTCAGTCATCTTGATATTCTGCAGCACATCATGCTAGCCTTCTATATAGACTGACATTTTACTCATTCAACCAAATAAGGTGAATGGGTCAAGTAATTTGAATGCCCTAATAAAACACATATGTCAGAGACTAGGCTTTAAGTCCTTAATGATTAAGGGCCTGCAATATCAGTGAAATTTTTAGGGGTCCAGTGATCTGGAACATGGAGGGACACAGCCTTTGAAGTAAAGCCTAAGAGCCTGACTTTGGTACACCAAGTAACTGTACAACTGGGAGCTGTCCATCCTGAGCTTGGTATTAACAGAAACTCCTCCCCGCCACGCCAAAAAGGTTGAGAGGCATAGAAATAAACTACTGTATAAAGGAAATAGATTTAGGAAAAGACTCAAGTAGTCCAGAAGATGAAAAAAATATGACGTGCTGGGCTAGACCATATCACCTCTGTTGCACGGTGCCACTTCCTCAGCTCACATCTGTGGCCTCGTGGGAAATTCCCTATAACCAACTGAGGAGAAAGAAAGATCGTGAATCCAGTTCAAAAACAGTTTGGTATGCCATAGTGGGGTCTATAGAAATGGATCACTGCAACAATAAAATCTTGCTTAGGAGTGACTAAAAGAAGAGCATAGCCGCAAGAAGACTCTCAACAAGTCGGTAGATAGGATGACCCATTTTCTGGGTGTTAGTGAGCTTCTCTTCTTGGTCAATCCACTGGTCGCACAATGGGCTAATGAACAAAGTGGCTATAGTGTCAGGCTCAGATCCTATATAGAGATCCAAAAGAAGGGCTCCAGGAACCAAGGGGTAGAACTGGGATCAGCCTCCCTCACTATCTTTCTCAATTATCCAGTTGCAGAACTTGTTTTTGTTGGTTTTTTGTTGTTGTTGTTGTTGTTTGTTTTTGTTGTTGTTGTTCCCACAACCTTATATCTGCTGGATTAGAGACCCTGATTCCAAGAGGAACGTTGCTTCCTAGAAACTGTATTAAATGTTTCACTGAACTGGAAATTGAACTACTCTGAGCTCTTCATGCTAATGGATAAATAAGAAAAGCATTACTGTATAGATTGATTTAACTGACCTTGACTGTTATAAGAAGCTAGGGCGGTTGCTATAAAATAGGGTGGCAAATACAAGTACATCTGGACTACAGGACTCACTGGGGCATCACCTCTTGATGATTCTGTGCCCAGTGACAGTTGTAAATGAACACTCACAACAACTATTGTCTGATCAAAGGAAAACCACCAAGGGGTTCAACCTATCAGACAAGCAACCTAGAACAGCTGAAATGCTAACTGACGGTGAGAGAAACTGTAATGGTTGACAAGGGAGGGAGCTGATAAGTATTAGCTATGACCCTGGGACCAATTGCAACAGTGAGGACTACAGTTTGGTTTGCTAACCCTGTGTGAATCTTGTTTAAGGGATTGAAAATGACTACTGTTTAGGCCTGGCCTTGCATCTCACTTCTCTTCTTAAGGAAGTAGAGAAAGCATCTTGTCCTCACACAAGGTCTACTATATTATAACAGGAAAAAAGTAAATCTGATTGGTGCAAAGGATGTGATGTAAGAGACACAGTTGATGTATCACCCTAGATCCACCCATCCCTGCCTACCCCCATTCTACCCAGGCATCAACCATTTGCAAATATTCAAAATATTTTCAGAGTGGTTAAGTCCCAGCCACTGCTATTGCCATTGTACACTATGGATCCCCACATGTATCCCCTACTGACATGGAGAGCCTTCTGTGCTGCAAGCCAGAGGTTCTGGCTGCACCAATGGCTGCATAACACCACCTGGACACACAAGAAGTTAATGCCTTATAAGGTGGACTTCACCACAGGAAAAAAGGAGATGTAAAGGACATCAGGAGATTTATTTCCTACCTTTCCTTCTCTTCAGTGGATTGCTCTGAGATGCAGTCTTTCCATATGGCTTCTCTGGAGACTTTCTGAAAATCTAAGCAACTGTCTGATTGTGTTGTGAAGCTGTGGCCTTATCAGTAACCCATCTCTTTGAATTTTCACTCCTTCCTTTTCTGCCACAATTCCCTTTTACCCTCATTCTTTCTTCTCTGAGAATGTACCCTCGCCCCAGTAAAATGTTAGCGTGTTAGATATTGCCATAGGTAATTTTTCTGTGATCCTGAGCTAAGGTGTCAGCTACTTTGGTTTTTAAATAAATAGGTAATTCAGGACTCTCACTTTCCAGTTCAACAGGTAAAGAGCTTACAAGTCACCTACTGCAGCCCAACAGCAAGTAAAAATCTGAACAAACTGAAAAATCAACACCTCTTAGATCTGACAGAGAAGTGAGGTCATAGGGCAAACTGCTGTCCTCAAAATTGGAAGAACACAGAGGTGAATACAGAAAATCACAACTTACCAGAACAGAAACCCATCAGTAGATAGTTCCTTGGGAACCAGTGCCAGGGTAGGAAAACCTGAGCTATACTTGATGAATTGCTATATGCTCAATGAGGACAAATCGGGAAGTTAAAAACTCTAGAGGGACCCAGTCACAGGAAGGTCCCCACACTTTTCCGAGTTTTACCTCCAGGAGCTCTACCAGGTCCTCACAGTGAATATTGGAAAAAATCACCTCAAGCTTCCAGCAGTGGAAGGGAAAAGGAACTTTGTTGAAACATTCCAGAGGGTTCTGTTCTTCTTAACAAGGCTGTCCCTAGGAGAAACTATTCTACCTGAACTTAACCTGCTGGGATTTTATTAGAGCCTAACCAACCAGGGAAAAGGAAAATACTCAACTAAAGCCCTTCCTAATCCATCCTGTCTCACCTAAGAGGGGAAATATTGAGAAGTACTGGTGAAGTTCACAGTCCAGCACACAGACTCACCAAAAGCCAGAGAGCTAATCATAGGACTATAGAATACTTCCCCTACTCACACACACATTACCATCATATGACTAAAGACCTAGATACTTGTTCCCTTTACCCAGTACATCATGTACACCTTTCAACCAAAAATTACAAGGCATACTAAAAGGAAAAAAATACTGTCTGAAGAGACATAAACAAGTATCAGAACCAGAGTCAGATACGACAGGAATGTTGGAATTACTGGAACAGGAATTTGAAAAAAAAAAACAAACCTGTAATTAATATGCTAACAGCTTTAACGGGAAAAGTAGGCAACATGCAAAAACAGAACAAGAACATATAAGCAGTGAGATGAAAATTGTAAGAAAGAATCAAAAAGAAATACTACAGATCAAGAAACACCTTTGATGGGGTCATCAAAGCCCATCTTTTGGGCTTGAAAATGTGACAACAGAAACTTCCAAAACTGAAAAGAGAACAAAAGTTGAAAAACAAAAACAAAACCAAAAAACAGCACAGAATATCCAAAAACTGCAGGACAACTATAAAAGGTACCATAATACACATAATGAAAATACTAGAAGGAAAAGAAAGAAAAGAACAAAAGAAATATTTGAAACATTAATGATAGAATTTCCTCAGATTAAATGTCAGATACCACAGATTCAGGAAGCACAGAGGACAGCAAGCAGGATAAATGCCAAACAAACAAACAAACTACATCTTGGCATTCAAACTGTGGAAAATCAAACATAAAATAAAAATCTTGAAAAAAGCCAAGGCGGGGGGCACCTTACTTATAAAGGAACAAATATAAGAACTACATCCAACTCCTCCCCAGAAGCCATACAAGCAAAAAGACAGTAAAATGAAATATTTAAGTGTTAAGTGAGAAAACCTATCACTGTAGAATTCTGTATCCTTCAAAAGTGAAGAAATACAGACTTTCTCAGACAAACAAAAATTAGAGAATTTCTTCCCATTCGACCTACTTTGCAAGAAATGTTAAATTCTTCAGACAGAAGAAAAATAATATAGGTCAGAAACTCAGTTCTACATAAAAGAAAAAAAAGGAGAGTATCAGAGAATAAGTGAAGATAAAGTAAAACTTTGCTCATCTAACAATTAAATTTGTTCAAATAATACAACAATGTTTTCAACTATGTGTGCTTGTATGTATATGTGTGTATATGTATATGTATATGTATATGTATATGTATATGTATATAAGTGAAGTGAATGACCATAATGACACAAGGGACAGGAGGGAAGACTTTGAATTAATTTTGCTATTATAATGTACTCATACTACATGTGAAGTGTAGTGTTACCTCAAAGTGAATTAGGTGTAAATGTATATTGCTAACTCTAGGGCAACCACTAAAAAAAAAGTAAAATGAATGGAATCATATAAAATGCTCAACTAAAACCACAAAAGGCAAAAAAAAAATGTAGAAGACAAAAATAGGAACAAAAAACAAGGGCAACAAATAGAAAACAGTAGCAAACATGGTAGATATTAATGCAACTATATCAATGATTACTGTAAATGTCAATAAACTAAGTAAGCCAATTAAAAGACATTGCCTGAGTGGATCCAAAAAAAGACCCACCTATATGTTGGTAAGAAAGTACACTATAAATATAAAAACACATACGGATAAGCGAAAGAAGAGAAAAAGATATACCATGCTAACATTAATTTTTTTATTTATTTTTAAATATTTATTTTTGAGATACAGAGCACCAGTAGGGGAGGGGCAGAAAGAGAGGGAGACAGAGGGTCTGAAGCAGGCTGTGCACTGATAGCAGCGAACCTGATGCGGTGCTTGAACTCACTAACTGTGAGATCATGATCTGAGCCAAAGTTGGATGTTCAACTGAGTCACCCAGGCACCCCGGCTAACATTAATTTTCTAAAAAGTGAGGATAACTGTACTAATTTCAGACAGAGCAGACTCAAAGCAAGAAAAGTTATCAGGGTTACAGATGGACATTACATAATGATAAAGGAGTTGGTTACCCCAAGAAGATGTAATAATCCTTAATGTGTATGCACCTAACAACAGAGCATCAAAATACATGAGGAAAAAAATGAAATAGATGAATATACTATTATAATTAGACTTTAATATTTCTCTATTAGTAATGGACAGATCCAATAGGCAGAAAATCAGTAAGGACATAGTTGAACTCAACAACACCACAAATCAATTGGATATAAGTGATGTTTACAGATTACTTCATCCAAAGTCAAGAGATTACATATTCTGCTCAAGCTCACATGAAAATTCATCAAGACAGATGACATTCCAAACCATGAAACACACCTTAATATATTTTAAAGAATAAATATCATACAATGTCTGCTCTAAAAGCCACAATGGAATTAATTAAACTAGAAATCAACAGTTGGAAAATCCCCATATCCTTGGAGATTAAGCATCACACTTCTAAATAACATATAAATCAAAGAAGAAATGTATATCCATTAAAGAAATTTAACCAATAATTAATAACCTTCCAAAACAGAAAGTACCAGGCCCAGATGGGTTCACTGATGAATTCTACCTAACATTTAAGAAAGAAATTATACCAATTCTCTACAATCTCTTCCAGAAGACAGAAGCAAAGGGAATACTTCCTAACTGATTCTATGAGGTCAGTATTACCCTAATACCAAGACCAGACAAGTCCTTGGAAAACCATAGACTAAAATCTCACTTAATATCTCTCATGAACATTGATATAAAAATCTTTGACAAAGTATTAGCAAATAGAATCCAACAATATATGGGATGAATAATACACTATAAATCAAGTGGGATTTATGCCAGGTATACAATGCTGGTTCAACATTCAAAAATCAATTAATGTAATCCATCAAATCAACAAGCTGAAGAAGAAAAATCACATGGTCATATTAACATATTCAGGAAAAGCTCTGACAAAATCCAGCATCAATTCATGATAAAAACTCTCAGAAAACTAGGAATATAGGGGAACATTTTCAACTTAATGAAGAACATATACAAAAAACCAACAGCTATCATCACAATAGTGAGAAAATTGAAGCTCTCCTGCTGAGGAAAAGAGAAAGGATGTCTACTCTCACCACTGCTTTTCAATGCACTAGAAGTCCTAGCTAATGCAATAAGACAAGAAAAGGAAACAATAAAAGGAACAAAATTAAAAGTATTCAAATTGGAAAGGAAAGAATAAAACTGTCTTTGTTTTATGACATGATTGTCTACATACAAAATCTAAAATAATTGGGGGAAAGGGGGAAAGACTCTTGGAACTAATAAGTGATTACAGCAAGGTTTTAAGATACAAGGTTAATATACAGAAGTTAATTGCTTTCCCTATACCAGGAATGAACATGTGGAATTTGATATTAAAAATACACTAGCATTGGGGTACCTGGGTGGCTTAGTTGATTAAGTGTCTGACTTTGGCTCAGGTCATGATCTTGTGGTCCATGGGCTTGAGCCCTGCGTTGGGATCTGTGCTGACAGCTGAGAGCCTGGATCTTGCTTTGGATTCTGTGTCTCCTTGTCTCTTTGCCCCTCCCCTGCTCACATTCTCTCTCTCTCTCTCTCTCTCTCTCTCTCTCTCTCTCACACACACACACACACACACACACACACACACACACACACACAAATAACATTTAAAAACATTTTTTTAAATCACTACCATTTACATTAGCATCCCCAAAAATGAAAAACTTAGGTATAAACCTAGCAAAATATGTAGATCTATAGGAGGAAAACTATACAACTCTGATGAAAGATATTTAAGGAGAATGAAATAAATGGAAAGGTACTGCATGTTCACAGAAAGATTCAATATTGCCAAGATGTCAGTTCTTCCCAAACTGATCTACAGATTCAATATAATCCCAATCAAAATCCCAAAGTTATTTCGTGGACACTGACCAATTCTAAAGTTTATATGAAAACCAGGGGCACCTGGATGGCTCAGTTAAACATCCAACTTTGGCTCAGGTCATGATCTTGTGGTTTGTGAGTTCAAGCCCTGTGTCAGGCTTTGTGCTGACAGTTCAGAGCCTGGAGCCTGCTTCGGACTCTGTGTCACCCTCTCTCTCTGCCCCTCCCACACTCACACTCTGTCTCTGTCTCTCTCTCTCTCAAAAAATAAATAAATAAATAAATATATATATATATATATATATTTTTTTTTAATATATGAAATTTATTGTCAAATTGGTTTCCATACAACACCCAGTGCTCATCCCCAAAGGTGCCCTCCTCAATAACCATCACCCACCCTCCCCTCCCTCCCACCCCCCATCAACCCTCAGTTTGTTCTCAGTTTTTAACAGTCTCTTATGCTTTGGCTCTCTCCCACTCTAACCTCTTTTTTTTTTTCCTTCCCCTCCCCCATGGGTTTCTGTTAAGTTTCTCAGGATCCACATAAGAGTGAAACCATATGGTATCTGTCTTTCTCTGTATGGCTTAATAAATAAATATTTTAAAAAGTAAATAAAGTTTATATGAAAATCAAAAGACTCAGAATAGCCAACTCAATATCAAAGAAGAAGAATAACACTAGCAAGGTTGTGGAGCAATGAGAACTCTCCTTCATTGCTGATGGGAATGCAAAATAGTACAGCCACTCTTGAAGACATTTTGGAAGTTTCTTACAAAACTAAATATATTCTTATGCCATAGGATCTAGTAATAATCCTCCTTGGTATTTATCAAAATGAATTGAAAACTTATGTCTATACAAAAACCTGCACATAGGTATTTATACCAAATTCAATCATAATTGCTGAAACTTGGAAGCAACTAAGATGTCCTTCAGTAGGTGAATCAGTAAACTATGGTGCAACCAGACAATGGAATATTTTCAGCACTAAAAAGAAATGAGCTATTATACTCTGAAAAGACATGAAAGAAATTTAAATGCATATTACTAAGTGAAAGAAGCCAGTATGAATATGCTATATGATTCCAAGCATATGACATTATGAAAAAGGTAAAACTAATGGAGGTAGTAAACAGATCATGGTTTCCAGGGTTTGCTGGAGGTAGGAATGAATAGGCAGAGCACAAAGGATTTTTAGGGCATTGAAACTATTCTGTGTGATACTACAATGGTGCATACTTATCATTGTACATTCATCAAAACATCAAGACTCTATAATGCCAAGCATGAACTCTAACGTGAACTACGAATTTTGAGTGATGATGTGCCAACATGGGTTATAAATTATAATAAATGTTATGTCAATAGTGGAGGAAGTTGTGCATATGGGGGAGGAGGGACAGAGAGTATACGGGAACTCTATCTCCTACTCAATTTTGCTGTGAATTTAAAACTCTTTAAAAGACAGTTCATTAATTTTTTAAAGTGCGGTATTCATGGATATCATATGTACAGCAACATAACTTTCTAATTCTTTCCTTCCATTTTCAACTACCATATGTAATAAGTTTCTAATCGTTTGGACATCTGAGACAAAACCAGTATATCACGTCTCAGCATTTCTACCAGCTTGTGACTCCCTAAACACAAGTCCCTATTGTCATAATACTAGTACCCAGATGAATGCCTAGCCTAGAGTAGATGTTAACTAAATGTTTATTAAAGGCTTCAGGAAAAGCAATGGTAGGGGAAAGAAAGGGGAAAGAAAACCATAGTAGGAGTTGCAGTAACCTTACTTGGCTATTTCCTACCCCCCCATGACCTTGGGTAAATCACATGTCCATTGAGATTCATTTTTGGTATCTATAAAATGGAGATAACCTCCACTCCTTGTGAAATTGTAAGGACCAAATGAGATGCACCACCTATAAAAGTCTTTTTAAGTTGCAGAATGCTTTAAAAAAAATCAGCTACGGGGCGCCTGGGTGGTGCAGTCGGTTAAGCGTCCGACTTCAGCCAGGTCACGATCTCGCGGTCTGTGAGTTCGAGCCCCACGTCAGGCTCTGGGCTGATGGCTCGGAGCCTGGAGCCTGTTTCCGATTCTGTGTCTCCCTCTCTCTCTGCCCCTCCCCCGTTCATGCTCTGTCTCTCTCTGTCCCAAAAATAAATAAAAAACGTTGAAAAAAAAATTAAAAAAAAAAATCAGCTACTCTTACTCATGGCAAATGACTAGACAGATACTACATTAAAAGGGAAAGAAAAGGAAGAAAGGGCTGGATGGAAACAAGGAAATGAGAAAATTAAAGGAAAACAAAGATATACTCAGTTATCACCATTCAAACAACTTGGAACAAGGTTCCGTACCTCTTCCTCCTTCCATGCACACAACAAACAGATACCAGACACATGCTTTCTTTCACATTTTCCTCATGTTCTCTTACTCACCAATTTTTCAAATGTTTACCAAATGCAAATAGGTACCAGGCCTTGAGCTAGGAAAAGGGCACAAGGCACAATCACAGTCCTCAGAGAGGTCTAAGTCTAGTGGAAGAAACAGACATGTGAACAGATTTATACATTGGAGTGGAATCAAAGCCCCCCACCTCCCACAAAACCCTAATGGGTTGGGTACAGGTAGGGGAAAGGAGATGACGCAGAAAGTTCTCTAGGGGAAAGGATCCCCCAGGACACATCATGGAAAATGTAGTCAGCAAAGAAGGAAAGGGCATTCCAAGACAGAGGAGACTAGGCGGTGGAAACAGACAAGGGCATCAAATCAAAGAAGACCTTGTATGCAAGGCTATGGAAGCTTATTTCATATATGATGGGGATCCACTAAAGGGTTTTAAGATGGCTTGGTCAGATTTATATTAAGAAGCTTTACTTTCAACCTCTGTGGATATTGCTATTGCTGGAGACAACTCTCCCAGGCACCTGTTGCCGCTCAGCCTTGGAACAGTCTGTCTGGTCTCTAAGAAAGGAGTCAGATGAGAAACTTTGACACTTCACAGGGCTTGCTGTAGTCACACTTTGCAGAGACAGGGGGTGTCTTGCTAGTTCTCAAAAGAAAAAAAGAATTGGAAAACCTGTTAATACATTGCTTGAGATTTTACTTGCTGTGTGATGTCTTTGTGACTGAATGAGTCCCTGATCCATCCTCCAAACAAGTGAAATCCTAATCAGGAGTCTAATCTGAACACTGAAAGCTTGTATTAAAAGTCAAGCGTTATTGCTTCCTCTTCTTTATTAGCAGTCCCCACAGAGTATGTATGAATTTGCTCTCTCCTTTTTTTTCTTAAGTCCTATCAGGAGAAGAATACTACTTGTGTGGGTAACAGACGCACACGGTGCTGGGGGGTGGGTCTGATAACCCATCACTTGACATCAACCATTTATGTCACCACTAGACCACTTTGAAATAGGGTTAACATCCAAATGTAAACTCTTGATTTTTTTTTTATAAGAATACCAATTCCATCAAACAAGGCAGCTAACTTCTACCCCTTTGCAAATGAATTTCAACAACTTTACATCATGCCAGTCTCTTTTAAGATAAGGGTACTTTAAAAACAAGCCAAGGCCTAAGGATACAACTTTGTAGGTTTCAAACCACCCCCAAGAAGACAAAAATATCTCAGGTTCATTAAGGGAATGAAATTGGGTCCCTCTCCCTTTCACCAGGACACAACTACCCCAACCAGCATCCCAGTGTTTGTCCAAAGAGAAGACCCTCAGCACTGGGGAAAAGTTCTGAGTTGGGGACTTAGGGCCATCAGGGCGCGATTGCTTTTCGCCCCGCTCTTTGCCCACACAACAAAGCTTCAAGTAGTCTGATTTGCTGAACCCAGCATCTTGCCTGTCCCCACGCCCAGGGCAGGATTTGGGAAGGATTATTTTTAAACTAGCAATAGCAACACAAAATGCAAGAAACTCATTACATTTGATTTCTTTTCAAGTTACCTTACAAATATGGTCTTTAAAGGCATAATGAAAACACTCAGAGACATAAATTGCTGCTTAAACCTATCCCCTGTAGAAGCTATCTTCTGCTGTGAACAGATGAAAAGGAAAATATTTCTGAGTGCTCTGGGTCCCTTACTCAGCAGTCATATATGAGCTGCAATTGAAAAAAACACTCACCAAGTGTTTAAAAATCTGCTTTAATTATATTTCCATGAATTCCAAGAAGAACATCATTGCAGTTAATATTACAAAAAAAGCAGAGAGGGACATCTGAACATGCAATAAAAAATGGATTCACAGTGAAAATAACGTATGTTGGTTCTAAAATATAGTTACGTGGCTCCGTGAAGGGAAAAGGTTTCTTCTAATTACCTATTTACTTGGATTTTATTATGAGAAAAATGTTTTATTTTGTTTTTTTCTGCTCGACAGCTTTGGGGATGTTTTCAATCTGTGCTACAATTATTGTTAGCGTCTGACAGAAGTCCCTCGTTCTGAAAGCCATTATTTGCAGTCTATAATTTAATCAGAAAATTCAAAAGTACAACAAATAGCTTGGCAACTGTGTTCTTGTTACATACAAAGCCGTTAGCAAAAATATGTAACAAAATTTATGTAAAACAAACAATTTTGTCTCTATATACAGAAGTTTGTTTTCTCCCTCACACCCTCCCAGCCTACTCTAAAATGAGAGGGTGTGGGGGGAACAGCTACCAATCTCCTTTGAACTCTTATTCTGCCTGGGGTAGAGAAATCTTAAAAGGTAGGGTAACTCTTTCAATCTTCTTTTAGCTGAGTTATAAAAATGAGTTTGGGCTTCTGAGCGAAGAAGGAAAACTAGGAATGATGACGATAGCTTTAAAATAAAGAATGTACCCCTTTGTCCTTTGCAAAGTTTCTTAACGAACTCAGCAATTAGAGGGTAAAACTGACTACATTTGTGACTGTGATCTGAGGACACAGAGCAAAGGGGGTGGTAAAGAAACGCACACACTTCATAACCCAAGCCGCTGAGAACTGTCACACCTAGGGCATGCACATATTTCTTACTGACGGCATTTACACTTCGGGGAAGAGAGATCATATGCACATGGGAAATGTCACCCCAATCTATATACAAACACATAAACAGGAAGAACATGTGGAGTCGAAGGGAGACCAAAGCACAAGTTTAAAAATACATTTTAAAATCATTTCAAAGCCAAGACCATATTTACCGAAAACTCTGACAACTCTACGGAATACCTTGTAAACACTGAAAATGCAGCTTTACGTAATTCACAGTCTCAAAAGAAAATAAATTTCTGGTTTGTCATCACTGTTTGGCTCGGTCTGCAGAACAGAATTATCCGGACAAAACTGGTCGACGTAGCCAGGGCGCAAGGCTGCGCACGCCCCTTCGGGGATGCCTCGGCCCTCCGGGCCCCCGGCTTTGGTGCTCCTCAGATAGCCTGCGATGTAGGAGCCGGTGGAGTGCCGGTTGCCCGCAGGCAGGGGCGCTGACGGCTTGTTTCGAAGAACCACTCCCCCCGCGTGGCTGGGGTTTACACCTTTTTGCTTGTTGGCTTCCTGCTTTTCCTTGGCACGACTGGCAATATTGCGCACTCTGCTCTGACTTCTGGATGACAGCTTTCTGACCAGTGCCCTGGGGAACTGGTTGGCATCCTGCTTTGAGTAGAGCACTTGACAGCCCTCGTCCTGGTCAAAAGACACAAGCTTCCGCAGCTGCTCGGTCAGGGCGTCTATAGGCTCTAAGGACTTTGTCTTCACAGTCACACCCTTCTTGTCTCTAATGCCAGTTGTAACAAAGCTCTTACTGATACACTGGTACTTGCTTTCGAAGTTGCAGGCAATGTCCTCTGACGTTAGGTCCCCCAGACTTTTGGATTTGCAAGGACTGGGCAGCTTCAGAGCAGGCAGAGGAGGATGTGTGGGCTGCTTGGGGGCGGGGGCATGCGTGGCTTCATCACTAGACAGGGGCACACAGGTCTGGTTCGTTTTTGCATCTGAATTTGAGCAGGTGTTATGCATAAAACCAGCACCCTGATAGGCTAGACAGGAAATGTTTTGATTTTTGACATCTTGAATATTGTTGAAGATTTCAGACACAGAAGAGTGGACAGTCTCTTTACAGTAGCCATTTCTCAAACCTCTTTGAAAATGTTCCACCACATCCTGACCGTACTTCAGTTTTAAAGGAGAATCAAGGTGACTTGTGTCCTCTCTTCTATATTCATAGGCTGTTATAGACAGGTTTTCTGAGTCCCCATCCATTTCCACGAGACTGCTCTCTCCAGAATTTAAACAGAGAGTGGCATCGGCTATTACATCTTCCAGCGTCGAGTCCGTGCAAGTGGCAGGGCTGTGGTTCTTTAGCATTTCCCAGTCTTTTCCATGGTTGGGACTTTTTGGTAACTGGCAGTGAGAAGTGTTAGAGGACCCAGGCAGGCTGTTTTCCACAGCCCCCGTCTTGGCCTTACCAGAAAGGTTGTCATCTGGTTTGGTTTTAGAGACAGGAGTGCAGGTAGTTTCACAAACTGTGTGTGTGGAGTGTTTGGAGGTCTCGGGACTTGAGAAAGCAATTGGCTCAGGAGATGAGCACAGGAAGGATGACCTGGGTTTTCCCATGGAAAAGTCAGGCCTGAAAGGGAATTTTCCATCCAAGGGGGGCAAGGGAGAATGACGTGACACGGCACTGGCACCATGGACGTGAGAAACGACTGTGAGGTTTGCCTCATCACTGGCCTCCTCACACTGGCCAATCAGGGCAGAGATGGAACTGCCCAGCTCGCTCTCATTCGTTAAAGTGACATCGTCAATAAGATGGGAAATTTCACTCTCCTGCAGAACAGCAGTGGAATGTGAGTCAGGTATGTCAGAACAGAGCGTAGAGACGTCTGACAACGAAAAGGATGTTGCAGCTCGGCCCTTACGCCAGTGACCTTCCAAGTTCTTAATCTCCAAATTGCTTTGAGAGAAAATGCTTCCTGACAACGTGCTTTTCTCTTCCACAGAGCCCCCCACATTGCCACTTTCCTTGGTTTTCACACCACACAGACCTTGTGTTGGAGTAACGGCAGGATCAAGAGCCAAACGCTGCCGCGGGGAGAGGGATTGGCTGGGGCACTCATGTTCCCGGCAATCACTTGACACGTTTGCTTTGGCTCTCCCACCCTTAGGACCTGGCACTCCCCACGGTTCTCCCGTGATTGCCATGCTGGCAACAGACATGGTGGAGTTGCCTTGGCTGATGTCTTTGTGTAGGAGAGCGCTAGAGGAAGAGGACAACTTTCTGTTGAAATTTGGAAAATGTTGGTCTTTTACACTTGCCTTCCCTTTTCTTCCATCCTTATCTTCTGCTGAATGAAACAAAGAACATTTTAGGTAACATGTATCGCTTTTTATAGACCCTGCAAACACTCATGTTTGTCTTCAGACAGACAAATGGAGAATGCAGATCTGTTACATCGTGACAGAATATAGTTATGGATTGCAGAGGTTTGTAACAAAGTGTCTGTGTGATGAATAAATGGTAAACTATATTTATAGGAATTTCACTGAAGCTTCCCTTTGAGTATCTATTACATCAGCTAAGGATGTAATATTCATTGTCAAAAAAAAATGTCAATGAGTTACCATACTTTTACAGTGAGGATTACCTTAAGTTGTTTCCTATTCAGATTTGTACTACACAGAAGCATGGCAATAAAAATAGAACAAGACAGTTCTGTTAAACGAAGTACTGTGGTACCTGCAAGCAAGATACTATAAGCTTTCAAAGTTACACATGTATTAGTAAAAATCACAAATCATATTATCTTAAAAAACATCTTGGCAAAACAGCTACTTTAATCAGGTTCTGAAGCAGGTTAGAAGGTACAATAAATGTATTAAAATACCAGTATCTATTTGAGGTGTAAAACTAAAGACTTGGTCACCAATTCTATGCTGGTGCTAATATCTAATTTTTTGTTAATCATATTTTTGTTTTTAATACACAAATTTCATACTGCATTTTCCCCTAAAAGAGGCAGTAAAATATTGGGCACCTTATGGAAAGCTATAAAAACACAAAATTCACAATAATTTGGGCTACTCCATCATGCTTAGGATAATGCTAAGATAATATCAAATGTTCAATTATTCTTGATCTAATTAATAGCTTTTTTTAATGCTTTCAGTCAGGATATATAAAAAAGAAGAATTTATTTAACTTACCAAATACCTTCCTAACTAAAGAAAAATCCATCATAAAAAGTTTGATAAACCCCAAAATTATCAAGGAAAAAATTAAATACCCTATGATGTTACCACTCAGAGATAGCTACTGTAACCTTCTTTAGAGGGACAAAATTATATACAGAATTTTGTATTCTGCATTTTCTCCACTTTTTTTTTCTCCATTATAACTTGAATCATTGCATGGCTATGTTTGTTCTATTGTTACCATAAGTCTCATATAATATACATGAAAATGACAAACTTATATAGCTGTTAAAGGGAGGATACACACATCAACTAAATATTGCTTTCTGGGTTAACCAGTATTGATTTCTATTGAGTACAGATTTATCTTCCCCCAAAATGGGATTTTGAAATAAACTTTAAAGTATGTATTTCATCTCTTCTCTGACACTGCTCCTAGCAAAATTTCAAACCTTTAAACTCTCTTTTTCTCTTCAAATAAGCCATTCAAAAATTCATTTGTTCCCTTAGAATATCTTATAATAAAAATCCACATAAGCAAAACGAAGTTTGTGAGAAAAGAGAAGACTGAAATTAGATTGATTGATAACAGGAGTATTTTCCTAAAGTAAATAGGTATCACATCATACTTGTCTGACAAGATTCTGATTTAATTAAAACTCTTGTTGCAGAGACATCAAATGGACAGTTTTGGTGCTTAAATTACCAAGGGCGGGGGAAGGAGTCACTGACACAATTCAGGAGCTCTTTGGTACCATGCAAAGCAGGCATCATTCTTTATCAAGTTCTTGATATGAATGAAAAAGCATTATGCTCAAATTAAGAAAAAGATGGGTAATGCTTGGTCCCTATGCTTGAGGAGCCTATAACCGGACAGGAACCATGGACATGCTTCCTTCCCTGCCAGTATCCGGGGATCAAGGAAATGAGACCACAGGAAAATATCACCTGAGCTACCTCTTGAAGAAGCAAAGATTTCTCAAGTAAAGAAGATGGCGTGCTGTTAACATCTGGCTTTACTTCATTCTCCATAAACATTTCCAATCATGGAAATGTGTTATACATTGGGGAAAGAAATGCAACTACAGTTAACCTCAGAAGAATCACTATGATTCTATTTAAGCTCAGAACCATCAGTAACATTTGTACCCACTTGGTAAAACAAGATCTCTGCTCCTATTTTGCAGGGTTCACCTCCCTGCATGGCACCTCGCAGACCCACGGGCTCTGTACCATCACACCTGACCGTTCCCCTATCAATTACAAACTTCGATGTTATTTTAAGGCTTTAGGTGACTAGAAAATAGCTCTTCTACCACCCTCTTCCCAAAGTTTAAAATCCTGTCTAAAGGTAACATTAAAAATTACTTATTTTTTAGTATATTTTTACTTTGACTATAAAATGTCAACCAGGTCCTAATGGTAATCAGGGACCAGAATATGGGTTCAAAGGATTTATTCTTAGAGAAACGTAAAGCATCTTACCCAGGGAGCTTTCTTTTCCGTCAGTGTCCTTTGCTGTTTCAGATACAGGTAGTGACAAAGCCCCCAGCAGACTTTTGTCAACAGGCATAGAGACAGGGCGCTCTTGCAGACTCCGTGTGGTCCTCCTCAGGACACCATCCTGATCTCTTGCAGCCTCAGACACAGAATCCTTTATCTCTACCATTTCTTGGAAGCCCATTTTGCTCTTTTTTCTGCCTTTGGCTGGAGCACTGGCGGTGCGTCGCAGAATTCTATCTCCAATTGATCGTTTCCGAACATAATGGGAATTGTTTTCTGAAGAACCGTGCCTGGGATTCTTATTGAACAATCCCTTCAGACCTTGGAGCTGTCTGTTCTGAAGACACAAAAGAATGAAGCACAAGTTAAGCAAATCCCATTGTGGCAACCGCTTGCCTTTGACATGACAGCTCCATGAAAAATGAACACAAAACAAAATTTTACAGCCATTGAAGTATATTCAAACCAAGAAAATGGCAGCTCACAGCATGTCTACACAACACCATGCATGTCTTATTGACCTTACTTTGTGAGGAGGCAGCCTTCCATTTTCACAACCAAGCTACCCAGAAGTTTCCTACCCAGAGATGATGAGGTGATAGGAAAAGTTTCCACACTTAATAGACTGTTATGAACTTCGGCCGCCTTAACGCAAGAGATGCATGTTTCAAAGTGGTAAGCAGGAAATGGAGTGATATGAGAGAGCATGCTGCCATAACCATTTAAAAAGAAATATGTCGGCAAGAACAAAGCACCATGCTGAGAAACTACCTTTGTAGCTCCTAGAAAGTGCAATATAGTATAACTGGGGTTGAGTATTAAAGGACTCCACTGCAAGGGAAAAAAACAAAACACAACAAAACACAATTTGGGCTCATTCAAGAAAAGTGGCACAAGTAAAAACCAAGGAGAAGAATAAAAATGCTTCTATAAACCCTTTCTTCCACTTTCGGTGAGTGTTAGTCACAGGTTCATTTGCTGCTCAGCTCATCACCTCCGCATTGTGGATTATGTATCCCAACCCAAATACACCTTGAAAGTAATATATAATGTGACTTGAGGAAGACATCTATGTAGGAACATGGAAATCCTATGGAACACTTTCTTTTTCACATTTTAATTTATTTCTGGTTCAAGTTTTAAACAAATTCTGAATTTTATTGTTTCCCTCAAGCCTGATAAATGCTAGAGATACTACTACTTTGTTAACCTGGGATTCCTAGAAATTCAAGAATCATTTTCTAACGTTTACATTTGTGTGCAATTGTGCCAGAGGAAGCATTTCAACAAACAGCATGGGCAGAAACCAAGGATTAAACACAGAACATCACAGAATAAAACTTCACTACTCTTAGAAATTAGAATCCTTAGTGCCCCTCCCATACCGGCCGATGTACAGCTAAACATTATACCCTCTAATTCAGCCTGAATTGGTCCACTCCCTAGAATTTGGCTTGCAGTTACAACAGTATTAATATTAACCAACATTTTTGAACATTTACTATATGGTAGGCAGCTTTCTAAGGATAAGGATAGCGTATTGACGAGGTAGGTACTATTTTTACCCTACATTTATAGCTGAGGAAGATAAGGCACAGAGAATATATAGAAGTCTACAGGAGACTTTGTAATAAAGAACACTGGACATTCCAAGGTGCTAGTCAATGCTCTTACAGTCCCTCCAAATCACATCTGGTCCTGGAAATTCATTCTAGTGGCCAAATCCCCAATTACTTGGTGTGCCTACAGGATAGCCTATTGATTTGTAAACCTCAAGTGAGCTGTGTACTGAAGAGAACAGCACGAGGAGAAAAATAGGTTACATTTTTATAGTCTATTTCTTAAAAGAAAGAGTCCTTATAAAGTCCTTAAAATTCCCGTGGGTGGGGAGTTTTAGGTTTTCAGTTAAATACAAAGGCACCAAATGAACACCTTCTGCCTAGAACTGGCTAGAATCACAGTCTGGTTAGTACTCGTAATTCATCAAACATCTGAGACACTACATTTCCTGCTGCAGCCAGCTAGGTCTTCTTAAGTATTTAAATAAAATTTAACGTTTAACTATATATTTATTGTTTTAGTGAAACAAATGATCATCTGAGAGAATAGCAGCTTTCTCATAAGCCCAGAGAGCCCCCCTGGGTGGAAGCAATGAGTACACACCCCAGAACAATGGAAGGAACACATGTGGATCAAGATGGGACCTGATAGGATAGCACACTGGGCTCGCTAGGCTTCTCAATAGTTTTCTGCTAAAGAACAGCTTTGTCAAGATGTATGTTCCTTTTAAGCAATCAGTCAAAAAATAAGTTTGTTAAGGACCGCATTGTTGTTGCATGTGGCTTTAAGCACTACAATCTTTCTCACCTTTCCATAGATTTCATTGATTGTTATGTGGACAAATATGGATGCTTCTGTCAGTCCTTCCAAATAGACATGCCGGTAGCCTGATAAAAGCAGAGAAAAGAGTTTCCTTTTACTTGAACTTACATTTGGCTTTCCCATTGGTGCAACTGAATTAAGTATTTGACTTTACTATAATTCTTTACATTTCATAAAACATGTCAACACTCATATAATACATAGTTTATATATCATATATGCCATATGTTGTGTATATCACATATCATATATTAAGTTTTCCAAAGAAAACTGAATGGTCAGCCTAGAAAGGAAAAGCCAGCCTATACCTACCCGGCACTAAGCTGCTGAAGGTCACGGTTCTTTGTCCAACAAAGTCTCGTCCAATCGGATCATGATCCCACACAAGGAACCGAACCAAAGCTATTTCTGGCATGTGTACTGTAAATGTCAGGGTTTCTTCCCACACAGGGTTAAATCCTCAGAGAAATAGGAAGAGAAAAATCAGAAAAGCAAAGGGCTTGACTAAAAATGAATTGGCAGCATCGCCTGCAAAGCAGACTGAAAATTGCTTGCAATGGTTATTAAACTCGTGAAGATGACCAAGCCACTCCAGGATGCCTTCCTGAAAGAAACCCTTGGAATTTGCCCCATTGCCAGAAAATAATTGGTAGGAAAATTGCCTGTAAGTGATTACATCAATTCTAATAATCTTTGATGCCAAACTGCATTGTAGGGAAAGTTCCTTTAGGCAATTTCAGAATGCTTCAGTAAGCTCAAAAAGTACCTTTAGTAGTGGTCTAAGAATAATGCTTTAGGAAAAATAAAAGAAAAAAGGAGAAAGAAAGAAAGAAAGAAAGAAAGAAAGAAAGAAAGAAAGAAAGAAAAGAAAGAGAGAAAGAAAAAAAGAAAAAGAGAGAGAAAGAGATACTTTGCCAAATATAATCATGCTTCTCACCCACAAAAGATTCTGCTACTATAATAATCACCAGCAAACATTTTATAAGGTCCTGTGCAGGTTCCAATGCCACTGTACATATGGCATCTTACTTAATTCTTATGGCAATCCTCTAAGGATGGCAAGACAGGGTTTTGGGTTTTTTCTAATTCAGAAAAAATACATGCTATTTTTCAAAACTACACAACTTTTTTAAATTACACAAGTTATAAATGCTTTTTTTAAGGTAAGAAATGTAAGTATTTATAAGTCATTTTGTAGTTGAGAAAATTGATATTCCGAGAAAAGAATACACCTAAAGTCACACTAGTTACAGAGCTGAATTAGACTACACCCTATTGTTTTCCAGTGGCTTCTCATGAAGCTAGACCTTAATACATGAAAGATGTATTTTCATAGCCATTGAAAATAAATAGAAAGATATATAATTTAACTCATATTCTCAAAGTAAAAATACACTTACTTCTTGATAAAATTTTCTCAGACAAAATAATTATATAAACTGCTAAAAATTCAAATACTCTGTAAATTTGTTTCTCTTTTCTAAAAATGCAAATAAGTTTTATCAAATACAGCAGTCAGGAGGCATCAGCCACCTGACCCTATTAAATGCCTCAGAAAAGGAAGTAATTATGGACTGAAATCACTGAGATGCCCCTCCTGAACAAGAGAAGAGATTATGTTTTTGTTAACTTAGTAATGACCTCTCAATTACTTCTGAGACTAAAACAAAAACAAAAACAAAAACCAGAAAAAAACACACCACCAATGGGCATTGGTAGGAAAATGCAATATAGGAAGTTTGCTTCCTTTAAGCATGTCATTTCCTAAAGTCATAGGCTTATGCTATTCTTGAATCCCCAAATTCCTTTCCTTAAACTAGAAAATACCTAGGGTCTCACTATGAACCTCTAATTTCCTGAATGTTTTGAGCATTGAGGTTTAGAGTTCAAGTATTAATGACTAGAGACTGAAAAAAAAATAGGTATGCCACAATGTTTGTCAAATATATGAACAAACCCCATTTAAGAAGATTACCAAGAAAAAGACATGAGGCTTGGGTAAAGAAAGCTTTGTTTTACATCATGACCAGAATACAAGAATGCTGCCAATAGACCAGATGCACATATCAAGAAGTCAACTTGCCAGTGCATGCTGCACTTGCCTTTAGAGTTTTACATGCTCCAGAAAAAGAATGAAAAATCATCAAGACATGTAGCCTTCATGAATGAGAGCTTTGAAGCAACTATGTCATGAAAACACAGAGGCATTTTCCTAATTTTTAACCCAGCCCTTTAAAATAACATTTATTCTCTTCATTAGGGAAAACACACACACACACACACACACACACACACACACACACAATTTGCTTCAAAAGCAAAGAATTTAGGAGCCTAGATTACAACATCCACCAGAACATACCATGCACCAAACCCACACTTACTCAGTTTTATGTGTTTAAGATTTTAACATAAAATTCAGATGGCAGTTACAAATTTTAGGGATCTGTTTCTTTTCCACATAGATAAATTTTTCTTTTTCAGTACAAATTTTGTTTTTAGAGCTTCTTGATAAAAAGTAAACAGATTATGAGGGCACCTGGGTGGCTCAGTCGGTTAAGCGCCCGACTTCAGCTCAGGTCAATGATCTCGCAGTTTGAGCTCCGCGTCAGGCTCTGTGCTGACAGCTCAGAGCCTCGAGCCTGCTTCTGATTCTGTTTCCCTATTTCTCTGCACCGCAGCCACCCACCCACCCCCCGCCCCCACCCCCACTTGCACTCTCTCTCTCTCTCTCTCTCTCTCTCTCTCTCTCTCTCTTTCAAAATAAATAAATAAATAACCGACCATTAAAAAAAGAAAAGCAAACAGATTATCATCTTACCATTGTCATCTACTACGCGAGTTTGATCTTTACAGCAGTCTACTGGCAATCCAATAATTTCAACTTCGACAAAAGGATCAATGATCTACGTAAATAAAGAGAGTATTATTACAACTGATACATTTCTACGTGTGTGTTAATTGAGAATATTGGCCACATTTCAACAGCAAACCATTTTATTAGGTGCTTACTAAGAAAGAGAAACTGAACAACAGATTTAGATATACGAAACATAACCAGAAGATTAAATTTTTGTTTGCCAGTATTTACTGATGCTACACAAATTTTATCCAATGAACCCACAAGTCCAGTTCAAGGTATATACCCAACAGAAATGAGACCTTTTGTCCATGCTCAGAGCAGCCATATTCATAATAGTCACACACTGGAAACAACCTACATGTGTATCATGAGTAGGAGGGATGAATTGTGGACTATTCATTTAATGACTATCATACAGCAATGAAAAAAAGTTCTGGTACAGAGACATAACGTTGAGCAATTCAGACATAGAAGAGAATATACTAGGGGTGCCTAGCTGGCTCAGTTGGAAGAGCTTGCAACTCTTGATCTCAGGGTCGTGAGCTTGAGCCCCACAGTGGGTATAGAGATTATTTAAAAAATAAAATCTTAAAAAAAAAGGAGTACATACTGTAAGAGTCCATTTACATACAAGTTGATCATAGCACAATTAATCTGTTGTGATAGGGGCTGGTGTTTGATTTGGGGGTTGGGAATAGATATTTACTGGAAGAGTGAATAGAAGCCTTCTTGGGGGGGGGGGTTCTCAGATGTTCTGTCTAGATCTGGGTTGCATAAACAATAATTAATCAAGCTATCCACATTTGATTTGTGCACTTTACTGTGTTTAAATCAACTGAGTACTATAATGTAACTTTAAATTTTTTTTTAATGTTTATTTATTTTTGAGAGAGACAGAGAGACAGTGTGAACAGAGGAGGGCCAGAGAGAGAGGAAGACACAGAATCTGAAGCAGGCTCTGGCTCCGAGCTGTCAGCACAGAGCCTGATGAGACCATGGCCTGAGCTGAAGTCAGACACTTAACTGCTCTTTTAAAGTTACATTAGGTCAAAAAATTAAAAGACTAAGAAGGAATCAATAGAAAAACTGAATGCTTAGTCTTCTTTCCCACATTCCCCACATCCCCTAGCCTCCAGAAGGGATCCTGATTTTATCATGCAAATAAGCTCTTTTATCATGCAAGTTCTGGATAATGAGCAATGAAAGACTGGAACCTAAAGACTCCAGAAAGAGCAGATTTAAAAGTGTAAAGGAGAGACTAATGAAGTCTGAGAAAACATGTTCTAGGAACTGGGGACGTAAGGGGAATATGGTGTTTTGGGGGGAGCTTCAGGAAATAAGAGCTAGAAGAATGCTGGAAAAACATGCTGAGAAAATTGGGTGGATACACATACTTTTTGTCTACTACATAAACTCTGATGTTTATTCATTTTCAATAGGGCATTTTATGCTAGAGGTTTTTCCTTTGAATAGAACCCTGTGCTAAAACTGGACAATTGGGTAGCTCAGATTTTGGGGGGCAACTAATAAGTATGACTTCTGACTTCTGTTCATAAGGACTTCAAGAAAACCACAGACTTGAAGAGCAACTTCCTACTTCAAAACTTGGCTCCTGTGCTGCCTTAGGCAAGTATCTGTGCTTCAGTTTCCTCAAATGCAAACTTGAGACACCAGTGTCTGCTTCCACATACGGTAATCCAGCTGAGATGCTGGAAGAACAGAATTGGATGGTTGGCAGCAAGACTGGAAAGAGGTGTGGGAGGTAGAAGTCCGAGGAGATGGTAATATATCATATGTGGAGAGCAAAGACAAGATGAAAATTTAAGATGGCAATCAGTTTTCTGAATGAAAGCAAGACTAATGGTTATTTCATTCTCAGACGGATAAACAACGTGAGAGATCATGGGTTGAGAATTCAGGGAGCCTGGATAGGGGGAAAAACTGTATCTTTATCTTCTCTTTATTTTCATTAGCTTATGACTAAAGCCCAATAGTACTAGAATTGTAATTTTGTATCTGGTAGAAATCATGGATGCTTTTGTGTCCTATTACAGTTGTTGCAGAAATTTCCATGTATCATCTACATTTATCACGGCTTCAAAATTCTAGTAGTTAATAAACCAACCCCTAGATCCTGCTATTTATTGCATTAATAGATATATGCATATCACAATTTATTTTTAATATTTTGATAAGTGAATTTCAATATAACTGATTTCCAGTATATCCCTACATATTTTATTTTATGCATCAAAATTTTTATTCTGAGAAGGGGTCCAGATGGCCACATTATATACCAAAGGGTTCCATGGCTCAAGAAAAGTTGAAATCTCCTGATAGAGAACCTTATAAGCCAAGTTAAGGAGATTGGGTTTTATTTTAATGACCAAAAAAACCATATTTCCTCATATATATAAAAAATTACTCTAACTCCCCCACACTATATATTAGTTACAAAGGTAAAGAGATAACTAGACAATGAAAAACACCTGGAAGAAACCCCCTATTCAAGTAATGTGATCAATCACTGAATAAAGTGACATCACACAGATCCTGATGTGATGTACTGAGAAGGACACAACATTGCCCAGGGAGTACTCCTGACAAATACATTTATGTTTATTCCATTCATGAAGAAGCAATCAGGACATTAAATTCAAATTGAAGGACTTTCTAAAAATAACTGACTTGGGCATTTTGTAAAATGTCGATATCATGAAAACAAAACAAGAAAGCTGGAGGACTGCTGTAGAATTTAAAAGGACCAGAGAGGGGCACCTGGGTGTCTCAGTCAGTTAAGCCTCCGACTTCGGCTCAGGTTATGATCTCACAGTTTGTGAGTTCGAGCCCCGCATCAGGCTCTGTGCTGACAGCTCAGAGCCTGGAGTCTGCTTCAGATTCTGTGATTCCCTCTCTCTCTGATCCTCCCCCCTTCATGCTCTGCCTCTCTCTGTCTCTCAAAAATAAACAAACATTTAAAAATGTTGTTGTTGTTTAAAAAAAAAAAGGGGCCAGAGAGAAATGACAATTAAAAGCAATGTATGATCCTTGATTGGATCCTGAATACATAAAGAAAAAAAAAAAGGACATAAGGACAATTTGGGGATAACTGGAGAAAACTGAATATTGATTTTATATTAGATAATATTATTGCATGAATGTTAAAAGTCATGCCTTTATTATGGCTATACAGGAGAACGTTCTTATTTTTAGGAGATAAATGCTGAAGATGGTATGTATTTAGGGGTGAAAGGTCATAATGCCAACAATTTATTCTCAAATGACTGCAAAGAAATGCAAATGTGTGTATTTGCACTTGTGTGTATATGTATATATACATATACATATATATGTATATATACATATACACACACATAAAATATACTTATGCACACATATATAAATACATTTACACATGAAAGAGAGAGAAAGGAAATGTAACAAATTTTGTAATTTTATAAGTGAATCTAGGTGCTGGAGATGTGGCATTAATTTTACTATTCCAACTTTTCTGAGGTTTAAAATTTTCAAAATAAAAAGTTTGAGAGAAAAAGTAAGAAGTGAGTCCTCATTTTTGCAGACAGTGAAGAAAAGAAAGAAGGAAAGGAGAGGTAAGGATACATATTCTGACACTGCCCAATTACTCCTGCTGCTTAGAGGACAGAATGGCCACAGGGAGACCAGTCAGCTGGGAGGTTACCACAGCAGAACTGACAAGAGACAATGGTGGTGTGGATTAGGCTGGAGGCAACGGAGATGGAACAAATGGTCCCATATGAAGCTCCTACTTTCTGAGAAGTAGGACACGGTGCCATCTGTTGAAGATGAGAAGGAAGTGATGAGAACACAGGTTCGAGGAGAGAGAAGGCTGGAAATGGCCACTGTGGAGAATGGGAACGAAGGTTGACAAGGTGAGGTGGATGGCCACAGGGTATCACGGGTCAGCTGAGATTTGCAACACAGAGCTTACGGTGGAACCCAACACCAGAGCTGTGTGGTGTCCCCAGTCAACATTCAAGATCCAGGCAAAGAGCCTGGGGTGATAGACCTTCTCTGAGAAGAAGGACATGAGCATGCCTCCAAAATAGAAGGTACACTGCATTCCAGAAGGAACCATGTGTGCTTTGCCAATAAGTCAGTTGATATCTGATGAGCTGAGGTCAGTGCTCATTTGTGAACACATACACATACACACATAGAGAGTGAGAGAGACAGAGAATTCTGAAGATATTTCAGATACAATATAAACATAATAAAATAATCACGTAATTAACATGTTCATACATGTGGCTTACCTCGCCTCGGTCTCCAAACATGGAGTCTGGAGGTTTGGGGAGTTGCTGTCCGCTGATCACTTTCAGGATGAGCTGCTTTTTGGGGTTGGCAGGAAGTGGATCACCAGAGAAAGGGTTGAAAGTACCTAAGCCAAATAAAGCAGAGGTTAAAATCTGAGGCTGGTAACATGGGAACACACACACACACACACACACACACACAGTTTAAGCATGTAGAACAAAGAAACGACAAATGCTGAATTACTACAGTGTTTTTTAGAGAAAAGAAATGATCACATAACTATCAGTGTGGCTTTTGACCGAAGGCAATGCCAGCTGGCATTTCTATAGCTGTGGTTTTTGCTAGAATCCATGCTCCCAAAGGCAAAAGAATGGGCCAATTTGAAACATCTGTGATGCAATTATCAATCATGGCATGAAGGAAGAGAAGCATGTTATTGGAATGCCAATAGTGTAGAGAAGAAGAGCAGTTATGTCAGATGTGAATAATCCCCTAACTTAAACTATCATAGGTATAGACAGTGAATATAACAAACGGAAAGAAGACCTGAAACTGAGTAAATAGAAGAGTAAGAAAACATGCAAAGCATAAAATCCAGAAGGCACATCTGTCAATGCTTTTTTACCTGAATTGTTAAAAAGCCAATTTGGAAATTTTTAAAAGAATTTTAATGAGCAGAGCCAAAAAGAAGTGTTTCTTGATCTAACGCTACATTATCTTTTCTTTTTTGTTAGCGCTAACAAAGACTAAAAGGGCTTGATACAATTGTTTCAGGTGGTATTTTAATTTTGCTAGCAGGTTTCAGACTCGCTTATACTCACGGAGTTTCTGAAAGACAGGGCTCAGACCTTAGAAGGCAGCACAATTTATAAGTGATGCCCAGGGAGTATCACGCTGGGACACTGGATTTCAGATAATGATCCATGGCTATCCATGTCCCTCTTAACATAAAAAACCTCACAAGAGAACATTCTAAACACCATGCTACCCAAACATTAAACAGTTGTTTAATTTGCATGCCAATACCTTAACCTATCTATTTTTTTAAAAATCATGTTGCAGGGGCACCTGGGTGGCTCAGTCGGTTAAGTGGATGCCTTCAGCTCAGGTGATGATCTCATGGTTCACAGATTCGAGCCCCACATCAGGCTTTCTGTTGTCAGTGCAGACCCTGCTTCCGATCCTGTTTCCCTCTCTCTCTCTCTCTGCCCCTCCCCACATGCTCTCTCTCTCTCAAAAGTAAATCAGTATCAAAATTTTTTTATAAGAATCATGTTGGAGAACACTGATGTATCACATTTTGCAGACAGTTCCTTCAATAAGGTTACCTGCATTCAGAGAGACAACCGTGAAATGAACACACACCTTTGCACATTTGCTGGGGTTTGAGGACATAGCCACAATTGCCATTTGTCTTGAATTTGGCTCGGTTTAACTGCATCATTCGCCCTTCAGACTGGTAGTTCAGTGCCACTGTGCAAGTTCAAAGTTTGAGAGAATTAGGCAAGACAGCAGCATAGAGTCAGGACATACAGAGAACCGCTTCTTCCCAAGGCATACGCACCTAGCTGGCAGCCTGCGTTCCAGTACGGCAGAGGGTTGAAGTTACTGGAATCAATGCGGTAGGCAGAGGGGTAAATCCTCGTGAGCTGCTTTTGGTTATAAATCATGAACTGCTCCGATTTCTGCTGAACCACCTGATGTGCTCTTGTTTCGCTAAATGATAACACATTCCCTGTGGTTCCTGGCAGTTTTTAATAAAGGAAAAAGAAAAGTGAGAGCCCGTGCCAAGAAAACACCAGTCACCAAGGACTTTTACCTATGTCAGATTATACCCATAATAAAATGCAGAGCAAAAGAGTGAATTCAACCAGAGTAGCAGTAGCTTCTAACCAAGAAAGATCCATAAAACCCCATTCTTTAGCCATTTTGAGGACTCTTTAGCCATTTTGAGGCCAAATCAGAGGTGCACGTCTGGCTGGCATAACTGCATGTTTCTGAGTCCCCTGTTCTCCCAGGAATTCAAAACATGTCACTAATTCATGCCTATCTGGCTAGTAGGATGAGGGCTGGCACAAAAATTGCTTTTTAGGGGCATGAGTCCAACAGAGTATCTTTGCCAAAGATATAGACAGTCATGGATAAATAAAACTATGAAACTTATTCCTGACCACAGGGAGACATTCATTGAAGGCATTCATCTACAAAACATTCATGTGAAACACATATTAACAGATAGCATTCAGGGTCCAAGAAAATAAAAGACCAATTCCAAAAAAGAAAAAAAAGGGTTTTAATGTTAACTTAGATAGAATTATGAGTAGGAGTAATAGTGGAGGAAGATTTGTAAAGAGCATTATAAAAAAATAAAATCTCGGAAACAAGAACCATCATCCACCCTCCATACATACAATGAGAAATACAAAGGGAGGTGAAAGAACCGGAAGCCTATATTAACGTTTCCTGACTATCATCAGGAGGTGTCAATCCAGGGCCAAGGTGGCTGCCAATTTGAGGGTCATGATGGAGGTAACCTCCCACCAAGCATTCAATTTCCTACCCTTTCCTCCCAATCCCATGTCTATAATGCCCCTACTACTCCTATCCCTTCACCAAACATCCACACCCTACCTCCAAAATGACCAGCCACATGTGTTCTGAAAGAAGCCAGCCTAAATAAAGAACCAAACTTGCCCAGAGCCTCATTCCCATTTCAGGGTTTACTCTGACAAGCTAAATATGTTGGAACCCAGACTGAGGGACACAGCTCATATAGCCAAGGAGCTGAACTACAGAGTCTTGCTGGGCCAGCTGGGCCAGAACCATACCCACACTGCATGTTCATTGGAGCACACAGTTTCCCAGGGTCCCTGTTGTCCTCAGGATTGTATACCCTTAGATATTAAATGCTGGCCAAATGACTGCCAGTTACACTCTAGAGATGGAACTTGGGATGATCATGTATACAAGATAGAGGCAAAGAAATAAGAACATTGCAGTTTTTAATTAGATGATTTCCCTCATATAGACTCTTTCCTTATCACGTATATTTTATTGACATACTTATTAACAAAGTTTACATATGTCAAGCATACTAAAAATAATCTTCTGCAGATTTTGATGAGCAATGCTTTAAACAAGCTAGGAAGAAATACGCTCTTTTTGACAAGCCACATTCAGATGCAGAAACACTATAATCAGTACCACTGTTTTCTATGTCTCTCCACATAAATATGGACACATTATCATTAAGATGACCTTACTAATTAGGCACATATAAATTAGCATATGAATAGATTTGAGTTGCTTTGCATTGGGATAAGACATGCATTCATTATTTAATGCTCATTTTGTGGCCACACACACACCACACACACGACAAAAACTCCTAACTTCAAGAGCTAAAGAGTACTCAATATTATTTTCCATTAAGCTAAGAGAATTATGATTACTTAAAGTATTTATTAGAAATTATATTCCTCTAGGGGCACCTGGGTGGCTCAGTCGATTAAGTGTCCAATTCTCGGTTTCATCTCAGGTCATGATCTCATAGTTTGTGAGTTCGAGCCCTGCATCGGGCACTGTGTTGACAATGCGGAGCCTGCTTGGGATTCTCTCTCTGTCCCTCTCTCTTGGCCCTTCCCTTGGTCTCTCTCTTTCTCTCTCTCAAAAATAAATAAATAAAAACTTTTTAAAAATTAAAAAAAGAAATTATATTCCTCTAAACCAAATACACCTGTAACACCATTAAACCACTCACTGAGTTTATTTTCTAGCTATGGGTGGTTATTATAAGGATGCGTTGTTCACTTGCTAAGAAAACCAGTTTCTCATGTTCCCTCATGTGAAATTACTTTTCTTTTAATTGTCACCATTTGAAGAAGGAATCAACACAAAAGGTAAGAAAATCTGTACACAGAAAAAGATACACTTGTGGAATGGGAAAAACAAAAAAGATCTGAGGAAAGAATCCTGGAGGTTTGTAATGGACAGAAGACTCACCAAAATGTCATTTTTCCCTCACTAAGACTTGTTGGGAAAATGAGAGATTTTTAACTTATATTTCATTCCACTAAAATTAAAATTAGATTGAAAAGCCACATGACTGTACTTCATTTCCATAAGCATATTCAGTAACTGAACAAAACAGAAATGAGAAGGGAAGAGGGTAAAGAAGAGCAGAAAAGTCCAGGGTAAGAACACCTGTGACTAGGATTTCTCAACTCAACACAAGGCAAATAATAGGTGAAAAACAGTGAAAAGTCCATCCTTCTGAAATCCCTGCTCTTTCTGCTAAAACTTCAATTTGTGAATGAAATTATTTTCATCAAAATTGGGGTGCCTGGGTGGCTTAGTCAGTTAAGTGTCTGACTCTTGATTTCTACTCAGGTCATGATCTCACAATTCATGAGTTCAAAGCCCCACATCAGGCTCTGCACTCTGGGATTCTCTCTCTCTCTCTCTCTCTCTCTCTCTCTCTCTCTCTTTCTCTCTCTCTGCCCCTTCCCCACTCTATCTGGGGTGCTCTCGCTCTCTCTCTCAAAAATAAACATTTAAAAATAAATAAATAAATAAATACTTTTCATCAAAGTAAAAACTTCCAATGAGAAAATATGGGGCTTTTTGAGGTGCTATTTTAGCCAATTAATTTCTTCTTTCTTCTGGTCATTCACACTAGGAACGTCCATCTGTTACCTGGCCACCAAACTAGGTCAGGTCTCCATAGTTCACGCCTTGGACAAGACCTTGCTGTAATGCATTTGTCTTTGCAGAATAATGAAGTCCTCCTCAGCCCTGAAGGAAATTTCTCTAGCTCCAGCCAATCAGGCAACCACAGTAATCAATATACTCCTCCTGGTGAACTAAGCATTATACTGGCAGTCAGTTTCCTGACACTTACGTTGGATTCTACACAGTTCCAGAAACGTGTGCTGATGATTAACAAACAGTTGACAAAGAAAGGTCAAGAATTTATCCTAGAAGAAAAACTCAGTCCTTACCATCATCCACAATGTCTTGGGCTGCCACGGAGTTTGTATACACCACCAAGTCAGAGAGCTCTCGGCAGAGCTTCATGGTTTTCCTTCGGCGACCCAACCTGTGAAATACACACCCAAGACTAAATGTCATTGTAGAGCTGGAAGACGTTCGGGCTTTTGGTTACTCAACCTTCCCTACCAGCTCCTAATGGAGCCAGGATTAGGACCCAAGTTTGATTCCTGGTTCAGCTCTCTTTCCATCACCACACCCTAACTCATGTGGTTTTATTCAATGCTCATCTGAGAATCACAAATTATGTATTTGTGAGTTCTGTCGTGAAGGGCTTGATTGCCATTGTTACCCAGCTAGTGAGGAACACCAGAGTTCACTGGACATCTCCTCCACTTTGGCAGGAGAACCTGGACTTCTATTTGAGAACATTCACAGCAGAGGTCTCCTGGAAGGTGATCCCATCACTCTTATATCCTTTACTGTAGATATGTGTTCAATTTTCTGTACCGTAAGGGTAGGAACTACACACATTCTCTCTGCCCTCACTAGTTACTCTTTTATGTATGAACATTCCATCAAAGTGAAGCTAAATATAAAATTTAACTGAGCACTAAATGTCATCCATTCCTACATGCTCTTAATTTCATTTAATTTCAGTCTTTCAATAAAGACACAGGGGTGTGTGTGTGCATTTATCTATGATAAAATTTACATTCCTCTGTGACTCTACTGTATACACAAACTGCCAGAAAATCATCTTACTCATCTGAAATTCTATTGGCAATAATAAAAAAAAGTAGCTAATATTTTTGAGTGCTTAGTTCATTGGAATAGGGATTATTGGGCTAAGTAGTTTACTTCCTTTAATCTTTACAATGAGCCTAAGAAATAGATACATATGAGAAGCCTAACTTGCCCCATGTTAATGCTGAAGGAGCAAGAGTTTCAAGTCTGGCTGATCTCAGATGCCTGGCTCTTACATGTGCTCATGACCCATCTTCTCCTTTAGTCACCTAGGAGAGCCCCCTGTACTAGCTCATGTGGCCCCTCTCTCTTCTCTATAGCTACTGCTTGGGAAGAGTGTCAGGCACAGTGTAAGTCCCTTACATGTCTTATTATCTCATACCCAGTTGATCTTCACATGTCCTGCTGCACTGAGCACTTGACCATGTGACTTGATTCTCTAGATACATACAACGAAGCCAAGCTGATGGGGGGTGGAGAGGCTCTAGGAGTCTGAGCAAAAAACGTGGACATTCTTACCTGTACAGCTGGCCAGTTTCCTTGCCAGAATTCTGCTGTGTGTCTTCCTCATCATCAGTACTATAAGACTTAGACCGTGATTTTGTGGTTTTCTGCCAGAAAAATCACAGTAAACTTAACAACAAACTCACTGCATCAGGTACATCTACAACGTATGGAGAATGGACTGGGCATTATAATATATACAAAAAGGACAATTACCTGGAAGAAAACAAATTAACCAAATATTGCACCTTGCCTTACTATCAATAACAAACATGCCTATGGTCATAATCATATTAGAATATTAAGGCAAAACTGAGGGTTTCATGCTTTAAGACTGACTTCTAAGCCACATAAGCTGTAGATTTTAGAAAGACTTTATTAGTCATGCATTGAAGGTCTCCATGAATGGAAGGGTCAGAGTTGTTACATCTATTTAAATGACTGCAAGGGGATAAAATATTCTCTTATTTAGGAAACTTACTACTCCTGCTGACTCAAAAAAGGCAAATTTGATTAAAAAAAAGACAGTAGTAGTTTTTTTTTCACGAATAACTTTTTCCTGCTTTTGATCAGCATGCATTCAAATAACTGCCTAAATCAAACTGCACTTTTGAGATTGTGGTCCATTTTAATTTCTAGCAAAAGGATGAAAATTATTACCCACAGGATTTAGGCTGAAAGGCTGTAGGACTAAAGGCTGTCAGAAAAAAAGCCTTTTTGGAATGATGCAGTTTCATCCCAACACATTAGCGATAACCCCAATATTTATCAATACGTAACAGAAAAACAAAAGATGGGGAGGGAGCCTCTAATTGCAGAAAACCTTGCCACCAAAACTACGCCTTCCACAAACAAAAGTAAGACCTTTAGATGAGTTCCCTGGATATCTGAGGACTGCAGCTTAGGAAGGAAAAGGGAGCCCACCCCCCCGTGACCATGGGGCCATATCACTCTCCAGATTTTCTCTTTCTCAACAAATAAAACCCCAAGCTGGCACAAACACACTCAGGTCTATTGCACTGATAACAAGGCGCTAATCTAATCTGGATTTTTCTCAGGTGTTACTGATGTTTTGAGAACCTCAGGGAGCACAGTGTGGGAACCCTAGCACATGATGATTTCATGTTCCAGCTTGGCCTATCACCAAGCTGGCTAACCTCTCCAGCTTCCTATTGTGTTTTTTAAAAGGACAGAACAGTAACAACAATTTTAAAGGATTATTGTGATGATTGAATGAGATAGGTGGAAAGTCACTGTGTCAGCTACATAATGTTAGCTTTCAATATAAATAATAAAATCCTGTTTATTAAGATAAGCTGTATGTAGTCTTATGAACATTCATTCATATGATTTGAGATATAATAAATTTTAATTCTATAGCAGCTAAAATATTCCATGAAAGATTTACTTTGGAAAATAATTTTAATTTAAATGAGTAGTTGTAATCAGAAATGAAATTTTCTCCAATTCTACAGATCGTCAGTAACTTGAGGTATTATAATAATAATAGGTCTGTCTTTTTAAAGTTCATTTTTTAAAAAATTTTTTAAGATTTATTTATTTTTTGAGAGATGGAGACAGAGTGTGAACAGGGGAGGGACAGAGAGAGAGAGGGAGTCATAGAATCCGAAACATGTTCCAGGCTCTGAGCTGTCAGCACAGAGCCTGACACAGGGCTCAAACCCACGAACTGCGAGATCACGACCTGAGCCGAAGTCGGATGCTTAACGGACTGAGACACCCAGGCTCCCCAAAGTTCATTTTTAAATATAAAATGTAAAATGTAGAAATAAGTAATGAATCACCAATGGCCTAGTACTTGGAAAAATGAGGATATGTTTTCTTTCTATATAGATGTGACATCTTATTAAAGTTAACGTACTACATAATCAGTTTTTGACCTTACTCCTTTATTCAATGTTTTGCATGCTGAGCTCTTTAGAGTGATCATCTTTCAATGGCTGTATAATTATTCGTTCTGTGAATGAATCATGGACTGAATAAGTCTTTATGGATGAACATTTTGGTTGTTTTTAATTTTTTATTATAATGACTACCTTGTCCCACCTTTTAATAAATTATCCTATTGATGGAGCAGGAAACTCCAGATACAACACTACTTAAAGTACAGGAAATAACCTTACAGAAACCTCATGCATAAAGTTTACCATTCAATAATTGATTTCTTGTATAACACATTTTACCTTTTTATTGAAGTATAGTACACATTTAGAAAAATACAATCTTAAGTACACAGCATGATGACTTTCCACAAAGTGCTATCATCCAAATGAGGATTAGCTGTCCAAAAGCCTTCTGACTCTCCCGTTCAGTCATTACCTTCTCCCTAAAGGTAACTTCTATCCTGACTTTGACCTCATTGATCTTTTTTGCCTGTTTTTTTTTTTTAACATTTATTTATTTTTGAGACAGAGAGAGACAGAGCATGAACGGGGGAGGGTCAGAGAGAGGGAGACACAGAATCTGAAACAGGCTCCAGGCTCTGAGCTGTCAGCACAGAGCCGACGCGGGGCTCGAACTCACAGACTGCGAGATCATGACCTGAGCCGAAGTCGGATGCTTAACCGACTGAGCCACCCAGGCGCCCCTTTTTTGCCTGTTTTTAAATCTCATATAAATGGTATCAAACTGTATGTACTACATTGGGTCTGGCTTCTTTTGTTCAATGTCATGTTTATAAAGATTTTATTGCAAAAAGTTGTAATTGTGTCATTTTCATTGCTGAAAAATATTCCCTTATGTGAATATATCACAATTTTTATACATTCTGTTGTTGACAAACATTTGAACTGTTTCCTGTTTATTCTATTACAAATAATGTCACTATAAATATTAGGTATATGTCATGAGGCTGAAACACAACAATGGAACTGATAAGACATGGTGCACAATACAGCGTTAGTAGATACTGTGAAACAGTGTGAGGTAGTTGCACAAATGCACACTCCCATTGGCAGTGTATAAAGTTCAAGTTGCTCAGCATCTCCACTAACCGTTAGTGCTGTCAATCATTTTATGTCTGCTATTGTGATGGATATGTAGGAAATCTCATCACCATTTTAATTTGCATTTCCTAGAGGATTGATAAGGGTGACCACCTTTTCCATATTAGCCATTTGGAAATCTTCTTTTGTGAAAGCCCACTCAAGTCTTTTGCCCACTTAAAAAACAAAACAAAACAAAATAAAACAAAACTCTGGGATCTTTTTATTGATTTATAAGAATTCTTTATATATTCAAGATACAAGTCCTTTGTTGGATATATATATTGAAAATACTCTTACCAGTATGCTCTTCGCTTTTTGATACTTTTAGTGAACAGAAGCTCTTAAATTTTAAAGTGGCTTATTAATCTTTTTCTTTTCTGGAGTCCTATTTAAGAAATCTTCAGTTATTCCAAAGTCGCGATGATACTGTCCTGTTACTCTCTAGTTTCTTGAAATTAACTGAATTATGCACATTTGTCGCTCTTAATTCATACCTTATGTTTTCCAAAGTTGGTCATGAGGGATCGTCCATGTGATTTCTTTCCATTTTCCTTCACGTCTGGATGCTGAGTAAATAAAACATAATATAACTATTTCTCTTCCTCCCTCTTTTTTTTCCTTAGTTCTGGTGGAACGGCGGGGGAACCCTCTCTGCCTTAGGGAGAGCAAACAGGTCTTGTTCATTTGTTGCTGTTCCACACCTTCACTACTGCAAAGGTTGTGGGATCTGCCTCAAGAGAGGGAGACACTGGCATGGAGAGGTCTGGGCACCAACCAGGAGACAGTAACTGCCAACAACTTCCTCAAACTGGTGTCGAAGGCCTCTCAGTAACGCCCAGCTGTGCAGGTCCCTCCAGAGCCTGTTCGCAAGGCTCTCTACAGCACAAGGTATATTCTTTTGAAATACCCTGAGTGGGGATAAATCATCTTCAGTTAAAAGGTAGATTTAATTTTGAAAAATGGCCAAGTCGTTAAGAGCTAAATTCTGTTGAATGAGAAAAAATAATAATCACACTGATTGAATACTGCTATTTGGGATTTTAAAACACTAAAAATAAATAAAATCCAAGCACATCTATTAGATAATAAGATTGGTTTTGTTTGTTTAAGTAAACCACAGCAGAGCTTATCTGTTCACTGAAATTAATTCCCTCTGTGGTGAGCATTTGGAAGAGGTATTGTAGCCTCATGTGGGTTAATTTTCCAGGCTAGAGATCTCCTTGCTCAAGCCTCATTAGAGGAAAGAAAGGACACCCTGGGAAAAGGGTTTAGACTCTTTTTCAATCTTCATCCCTAAAAATATGTATTAGCTGGCTCACAGCTAATGACATGATATAAGGACAGATAGGCAGGCCCCATCCTCCTAGGGCTCTGGCTAAACAGAGAAGAAACAGAGATAACCACATAAATGGAGTAAATGTGGGTGAGCAAAACTACTTAAAATCAAAAGGCCAGGGAGGCACTGACCTATATCCATAGAGACTAGTCAAAGATGTAATTTGGGGTGGGGAGGAGAAAAGATTAAGACTTGGTTGGGGAAAGAGACAGTTCAGAAAATGCTAGAGCAGTGGGATAGGGGGATTACAGGGTAATTTTATTTGACTGGTTAATGTATACTGACTGCCTTTCAAGATCTATTGAAGCTGATAATTAAATGTTCAAAAACCCTGGAGTTAAGAAGGTAGCCAGAGAAGGTCATTAAAAGTAACACCTCTTTCCAAGTTAGGAGACCCAGTTCTGACACTAAGTAGATAAATGTCCTCTGGCAAGACCTTTCTCTTGACCTCAGTTTTCTTACCTGTGAAATGGGAAAAGAATGGATCGACTAATTTCAGAGCTCCTCTCTGCTTCTAATAGCCCATCTACTGGTCATGGGACCATGCCATTTATTGTCCAAAACAGAACCCTTTTAAGAGTGAAATGAGGCACTTTTAACAATTACGCTGGGACAACAGGTACGAAGCAGGGCTGTCCCATACGAGTTGAGGTATATGGTCACCCTATTTGGTAGGCACCTATCTCCAAGGATTATGCTAAGTGCATTCCATATACTCTTATTTAGTATATACAACCACCCTCAGAGATAAGTACGGTTAAAATCCCATTTTACAAATAAGAAGTACAGTGAAGTTGGATAATATGACCAAAGTTACAAAGCTAGTAGCTGATAAAACAGGGGTTCTGTGTAGCTCTAAATCTTCTCTCTGGCTTGTCCCCACCAACTTCTCCCATTGCACAACACCTCTTTACATAGAAGGGTTATACACACAAATATCTATCTCCAACTTGACCTCCCCCTGAGCATCAGTGCCACATTTCTTAATGAATCCATGGATCAGACATTGTGCTAGGAACTTGGCATGTATATGAAGATGACAGCAAGGAAAACAGATGCAGACTCTGTCCTCACTGGGCTTGCAATCTAATGGTAGAGACAAGCGAACAACACTGTGTGATAAGTAATAAGACTTATAATGGGGGAAAGTGCAGGGCATGGCAAGATGGCAGGGAAAGGTCATCTACCCAGACTTGAGGATCAAGGAGGACTTCCATGGGGACAGGAGGCAAAAGCTGAAGCTGGAAGAGGGCAGACATTTTCTTTTTTATTAAAAGTCTTTTTTTTTAAGTTTATTTATATTGAGAGAGAAGAGTGAGAGTGTGGTTGGGGCAGAGAGAGAGAGAGAGAGAGAGAGAGAGAGAGAGAATCCCAAACAGTCTCTGCACTATCAGCATAGAACCTAAACAGGTGGCTAGAACTCATGAACCATGAGATCATGACCTCATAATGGAATCAAGAGCCAACCAGGTGCCCCAAGAGGTAGACATTTTCTAAGTGAGATGAGAAGGAAGAAGTGTGTGGTGGCCAAGGGAAGAGCAAACACAAAGGCCAAGTGCTAAGAATGTGGTACTTTCCAGGAGACAAAGGAAGTAGGGTGTGTGTGTACTTGTACATATGTGCACAGATGGACAAGTCAGAGCTGGGGCCAGAGCATGGAGAAAGGATCTTATGGGCTACATCCTGGAGTGTGAACATTATCTTCCAAACTTTCAAACTTCCAAACTTATCAGTGAATGGTTTAAAACATGAGGATGGCATTCTCAGATACACATTTCTGAAATATCACTATGGTAGTGGCATACATGAGAAATTGGGGTGGGTGGGATGGCAAAAGAGTGGGAAAAGTCCATTTAGGGGAAAACTACGGCCATCCAGATAGTTGCCACTGGTATGTAGAGAAGGGAGTAGATTTCAAGGACTCCAAAGAAGGCAGGCATCTTTCTTGGTCTACTAAATTCTTCCAGGCTGGAGGAGGAGCACTTCATTCTTATTTTACTGAAGTAAAAATAAAATAAGCTCTTCCGGGCTAAGACAGCACAGGAGAACACAGTGGTGCACTGCTGAATGACAGCCCAGCAAGAAGGACGCCGGGGTGACATGCTGCCCTGAACCACACAGCATATCCTCAGCCTTGGATCTCAACATGCACGTGTATTCAACACAGATGTACTTCCCTCAACAGTAACTTGTCTTTGCTTGTCTACTGAACCAAAACCATGTTTTAAAAATGAACGGCAGTGTTAAAAACCTCAACACTTTGCAGCCCACTTTATTGAAGGCACAGGCTCCACTTTCTCAGTCTACTGCATCCTTGTAGTCACCCAGATTTAATGGAAAGTAAAGAATAAGCAAGAGGGGAATGAGTTTTGCTCCACCACATCTTGGAACTTTGAGATCTCTTACTATCTTACCCGATAGGAAAGTTACCATTGGAATTTCTTTCATGAATAGCAAAAGAAAGATGGGTTAATATGTTTTATCCAAAATCTCTAAGACCTGCTGTGGCCTGTCCAATTGGAATGATCTAGGATGGAACAAAAAGTTTTCCAAAAGCATCAGGGGGAGCGATTAGCCCAGATTAGCTAATGAGAATTCAGTAAGAACAAGAAGCAGAATCAAACTGAGCTAACCAAATAAGCTACCCAATTTTATAGACATTTGTGTGGCTAAAACTAAGTGGCAGGAAGGAGAGGGTGAGGGGGAGAACCTTACTGCTATTTATAGAAGTTTCTAAGAAAATTCAAAATTGTATGATCAACGGTAATGGCAGTAATGCTGTAATTTACATTTTGGTTGCCTCCCCACTATTCCATTCTGCCCCTCTAACATGCAGCTGCAGAGGGGCTGACTTTGGCACCACTTCCAGGAGTAAGTTGTCTTATGGCATTAACAAGACAAGGCCTTGGCAAGTTATTGTTCCAGGAAGGAACAATAGGTTAGGGGTGGGCACATGAGCTAAGCTGCCCAACTAGAGCTCAGCACAAACTCTAGACAGTAACCACGACACTAGGTTGTCACTTAGATTCAAGGGTGGTCACCCCATATGGTCCTCCCACTACCTGAGGATTCCTGAGTCCTGAGAGACAGGAGGTCCAAGCGGGGAAGTCTGTTACTGGCTGAGCCAGTGAGTTCATGGATCTCTAGGCCAGAATAAGTGCCCTGAATGCCCTGCAAGGATAATAGCAATAAACCCACCCTCCTTCTTTCCTGCCCATTTCTGATATTTCTACTAGAAGGTAGAGTTAAAATCGCAGCCAGAGCCCAAATCATTCATTCAACAGCTTAATATGAAAGTCGCACTAAGGCCCAGGCACTATAATAAGCCAGAAAAATCATGGTTATTAGGACTGACATAGTTCTTGTTTTCATGGAATCTATAATCTAGTTGAGAAGACAGATATTAAACAAATAATTGCAAAGGTGTAAAAAAAAAAAAAACAACCTTCATAAAAGAGAAAATATAATGGGAAGCTACCCTGGACAATATAAGGGGGATAACTAACCTAATCCCAGGTCAAGGCAGGACTCATTTAGGGCATCACACTGAAGCTGGAATTTAAAAGACTAAGAAGAAGTTAGTAAGAGCAGATGTAGGAATGGAGTGTTCTGGGCAGAGGGAACAGAATGTGAGGAAGACCATGGCATACAGACAGTTGTGTTTAGTGGGACAATGGTGGGAAGCAGTGTGACAGGGAAAATGAGAAGACTTGAGAGGTAGACAAGGATGAAATGACACCTTGAAAGCCTGGTTAAAGAGTCTGTAATTCATCCAAATCCTAATGGGAAACCACTGAAGAATTGTGAATAGTAGAGTGACATGATCAGATTTACCTTTTTAAAACATCATGCTAATTTCAGAGTGGAGATTAGACTGAAGGAGGGCAAGAAAGGTCTAGGTGACAGTTGACATTGGCCTAGAACAGGACCCAGCCATGGACAAGGGAAGTAGACAGACGGAAGACACACTCAAGGAGGTGCAATCAATGCAGCACAGCGGATGACTGGCTGGAGAGGTGGGAGGGTGATGCACGTGGTGGGCTCGAGCTCCTCCCACACCTGAGCAGGCAGGGCAAGATGGGTCCAGGGCCACTGCACTTTGTCCTGAGGATCCCAGTGAAGCAGTATTTGAGTTATTTCCACCCCTGCCCATCCACTTTTAACAATTTCTCCCATCATTTTGCAATAGGAGATTTTCATTTCTCAAGTAAGATGAGGATAGAAATGCAAGAAACTGGAGAAGCAGTTCACAAATGACAAATGATTAGAAACAGAGTATGAGGTCCATTCTTTTTCCTGTTGAAGGACAAGTCCAAGGGAGAATTGTATACCTGTTTCAGATGTGCATTTAAGCCTTCGTGTGTGGCCTTCAGTAGTGCCCTCACTGTGAAACTATCAGGATCTTCTTTGTCTCGAATCTGAGATTCTTTTAACAATGACTCCAGTTTTTTCCTTATGAAAGATTCCACCTGATGCTCAGTGGTCCCATTATTCTGCAAAGAATTAAGCAATGTAAATTATTTCCCTGAAGAAACACAGAATCAGTTAGAACACACCCTTCATTCAAGCCATCACTGCTTTTATAATTTGATTATCTTTCAATTACCAGTAAGAAGTTAAACACGTTATACGATTTTGGTCCTTCCCTCCCCACCACACACACTGATCCACCAAAATAATGATTACTATGATTGAATTCAACCCTCAGAACCTTATAAGGTCTTATTTTATTTTCAGAGATGCAGAATCTGATGTTTAGAGAAATTAAATTGCTCAAGGTTACAAAGCTAGCAAGTAGCTGAGGCAGAATTCAAACTTAGGTTTCCTAAATGCTTCCCACCATGCTACACTGCATCCTCGTGCGTGCTCTCTCTCTTTCCTTTTCTTTCTTTTTCTTTCCTTCCTCCCTTCTTTGTCCCCCCTCCCTCCCTTCCCCTTTTTCTCCCAGAAAGTTAGGGGAGGAGAGGGGAGGAGAGGGGAGAGAGAGAGAGAGACAGAGACAGAGAGAATCTCAAGCAGGCTCCACACTCAACGTGGAGCCCAATGTGGGGCTCAATCTCACGACCCTGGGATCATGATGACCTGAGTCAAAATCAAGAATCAGACACTAAACAACTGAGCCACCCAGGCACCGCTACATTGCACTTTCTTTTCTTTTTTTTTTTTTTAATGTTTATTTTTGAGAGAGAGAGAGAGCAGGCATGAGCGAGGGAGGGGCAGAGAGAGAAGGGGACAGAGGATCCGAAGCAGGCTCTGTCTTGTGCCACAGACAGCTCAAACTCACAAACTGTGAGATCATGATCTGAGCCGAAGTCGGACGCTTAACCAACTGAGCCACTCAGACACCCCTACATTGAGAGGAAGCAAAGGAGAGTTTTTGAAAACTAAGTTTTCTATATCTACATAGGTAAATTTTAGCAAAAAAATATGCTATTTTTTTCTTAAAATTTTTAATGTTTATTTATTTTTGAGAGAGAGAGTGTGTGTGTGAGCACAAGAGGGGCAGAGAGAGAGAGGGAGACAGAATCCAAAGCAGGCTCCAGGCTCTGAGCTGTCAGCACAGAGCCTGACGTGGGGCTCGATCTCATAAACTGTGAGATCATGACCTGAGTCAAAGTTGGACACTTAACCAACTGAGCCACCCAGGCACCCAAAATATGCTATTTTTTAAAAATCACTTTGCTTCACTGAGGGGAAAATAAAGCTATGGAAATCTTTGGAATTGAGAATTATTCTGAATAAAAATTTCTTTGGTATCTCTGATCCCAATATGTAACTAAAGAGAACTCACTTACTGACCTGTGCTATGATTCATCATTATAATTACGTTAAGATCACAAATATTTTGGATAATAAATCTATGCTCACATCCAGATGACAACTTAGGCAATTTTCAGGTGAACAAGGGACACAGACTTCCTTGAAGTCTTGCTTAGCATGGCTTTTTGGGCACCTTGCTCTGCCTGACACCAGTAGCCCTGGGCTCCTCAGCTCCTTTCCCCTCTCCCTAGACCCAGTAATTGTGCTTAATTCTTCAGACACCTGCTGGAGGCCAGCCAGCCACAGGGAAGGAGAGCGGTCCTCCTCCAGGAGAACAATGCCTCTATTCCTTACCAAAAGTTTAAGGCCTGTTTTCTACTTACACATTTGTTACTAAGAGGTCATTATATTTAAACCCTGTAGAACCAGGCAGTTTTCTGGTAATGCCTTCCATTTTCACAAAATCTTATAAGAGAGAAGCAATATAAATGTCCTAAGGGAAATTTGGAAAAATAAGCCTCCACCACGGTAGGTTGCTGACTTTCCCTGTATTAAAATCACATGCACAAATGTCTTTAGTATATCTAGTTAACAAGGCACTCTACTTCACTGGAGGCCCTCAGGTCCTGAAGGAGATGCAAAGATGGAAAAGAGCTGATCTGCATGCTGCCTGTGCCTGCAGAGATGCTACAGATGCCTATGAAAGCACAGACATCCAGTACAACAGCAGTTCCGAGAAGGAGCATGGCATCCCTGCCCGAGCGACCAACAAATCGTCCAAGAAGAGCTGGACATGTCTGGGGCTCAGCAACAATGAGGAAGACAGGGGGGTTCCCGTCCTCCACAGTTCCGGCGAGGTTTCACCTTAGTAATGTGTGCTCTGTACACAGGAGCAGACTAGTTCTCCTCGAGCACGAGTTCACAGAAGAGGGTACTGGAGGATAAAGCTAGAAATGTACGTTAGGGCCAGATGGTAGAGGTACTTGGATTAAAGAGGTATGGAGCTGCTCGGAGTCTCTGGGTAGGTACGTATCTGAGTAATATTTTAGAAATAATACTAACCTGGCAGCATGGGCAGAAAGAGGACAGAGGCCTGCAGAGGAAAAGCCAGACACATTGGTTCCTACTCCCAGTACTAGGCGCCTAGGCTGGGGAGGGATTCAACAAAGATGAGGGTTTGAGAACAAAATTCATGTTGTGTAAAACAAACCCACTGAGCTGTTACATGCCAGGTGAGAAACATTACTAAGGCACAACCCCAATGTCTCAGAACCCTCGGTGTCATGGACAAGACAGACACATGAATGGATAACTACACAAGCAGGTGCAAATGGTAGAAGTCAGGAGTGTCAAAGGGCATACAGAGGAGGGACACCCCATCCAGTCCCGGGAGGGTGGGAAAGACTTCCAAGAGCAGAGGAAATTGTAGCCAACCCTTAAATGATGAGTATAGCAGTTTCCTGTGGCTGCTGTAACAAGTTACTACAAATCTGTAGCTTAAAACAACAGAAACTTTGGGGTGCCTGGGTGGCTAAGTCAGTTGAGCCAGCTGACTCTTGATTTCAGCTCAGGTCATGATCTCATGGTGGTGAGATCAACTCCCAGTGTCAGGCTCTGCACTGAGCATGGAGCCTGCTGGGGATTCATTCTCTCTCTCTCTCTCTCTCTCTCGTTCTTTCTTTCTTCCTTCTTTCTTTCTTTCTTTCTTTCTTTCTTTCTTTCTTTCTCCCTCTCTCTCTCTCTCCCTTCCTCCCTCTGCCCCTCTCCCCTGCTCATGCTCTAAAATTAAATAAAATTGAAAATTTAACAAAAAAAACAGAAGTGTGAAATCAAGGTATCAGCAGAGCTAATCCTCCCTTGCTTCTTGCAACTTGCGGTGGCTCCTGGCATTCCTTGGCTTGTCAGCCTAACTCAAGCCAGGGCCTCTTTTCTTCACATAGCCTCCTTCTGTGTGTCCCCTGCTTCTGCTGTGTCTTCTCTTCTCATGAGGACACTCATCATTGGATTTTTAAGGCCCACTTGGTTAATCAGGATGACCTCATCTCTACAGCCCTAAGTTAATAACATCTACAAAAACTCTCTTCCAAATAAGGTCTTAGGTACCAGGGGGTTAAGACTTGAACAGGCTTTTTGGTGGCCACAAATCAACCTCCTACAATGAGTAAGAATTGATGAATGTGACAGAGTAGAGTGACAGCATTCCAACATGGGTAAAGGTGCAGAGAAAACCAACAGTATCAATAAGAATAGTATCCATATGAACATGGAAAAAAGCACAAGGAAATATAGAAAAAGCAACTAAGACTATATATCATGCTAAAATTCACAAAGTACAGTCATATACTAATACTTTATCTGAGCTGCCCAGCACCCTTTAAGGTAGCACTAGGTTTAGCCAAATTTTATATTCATGATATAGAAGCAGAAAGATTCAAAACTTGTCCAAAAACACATGCCTAGGAAATGGCTGGATTGGGACTTGAACCTGAGACTTCCAATTCAAAATTCTGTGTCTATTTTACCATATAATGCTGCAGCCATCCCTCTCATACTGTTACAGAAAAAGATAAATTCTTGACTCTAATTAACCATGAGCAGGCTTATATTTTGACAACTATTATCCTTTTTTTATAAAGTTTTTTTTTTTTTTTTTGAGAGAGAGAGAACATATGTACAAGCAGGGGATGGGTAGACAGAGAGGGAGAGAGAAGATCCCAAGCAGGCTCCATGATATCAGCACAGAGCCCAGCTTGGGGCTCAATCCCACGAGCCATGAGATCATGACCTGAACCAAAATCAGGAGTCTGCCACTTAACCGACTAAGCCACCCAGATGACCCTTGACAGTCATTATTCTTATAGGACACCTGGGAACTATATCCCCACAATCCCTCTGTGGGAAATAGTAAGTTTTACTTATTAAGTTCTGAAGGAAAAGAATTCCAGGTCAACACATCGGATCAAGTGACCCAGAGCCTGGCAGGGAGCACATTTGTTGGGAGGACCAAATGAGAAGGCATACACAGCATCCCCAGAGATCTCCTAGCATGCCCAGGTCATATAGAATACCCCAAATAAATATCAGTCTCCTTTTCCGGCTCAGGGCTGCAGAAGCCAGAGATAGTGAGGAGATGAACTGTGGCTGCTATGCCCAGATACTTTCACTGTCAGCAAAGCAAAGCTAAAAATACAAAGCCTGGCCAACCGGTGCTGGAAATAATGAAGGCTTAATACAAAGGCTCTAATTATTCACCTCACATCCTCCAAACACTGGGAGTTGCTGAAGGAATGATATTACTGCCTGTTGATCTTTCTCTTCTCTGTGATGTACCGCACAAGAAAATTAGTAGCCGTGGAGAACAAATAAACGTGTGGCTGAGGTTTCATTAATGTGTTATCATTTGGTCCTAGAACCCAGGAGCACTACTGAAAGAAAGCTGAGACAGACACTTAACCCCTCGACCTGTCAGCCACTGTGCAGTGGCAGCAGGGACCACAGCTGAAAGCCACATGCATCTCACTCTTTTGTTCCTTGAGCCAGTGGTACAAGAAGGATGCTGCAGTTGCCCGGGGGGGGGGGGGGGGGGGGGGGGGGGGGGGGGGGGTGGGTGGGGGGACAGGAAGCAACTCTTTAAGATGGTTGGGAGTAGTTTCCACCAGAGAAGAAATCCAGGTTCCTAATTCCTGTTTCTGAGAGGTAAATCAGACCTAGGAATATCTACCAAAAACAACACTTCCTTGTTTTTTCTCCAGTGTAAAATTGAAGGACTGGAAAAGTAGACCGCCAGAACCACAGCTACTACCCCAGGCTGGGAAACAGCAGGAAAGGGGAGGAACTGGATTGGAGGGGCTGCCCCTTACAGAGGGACCCTCTCAAACAGTAGTGCTCTACTTCCGCTGCCCACCAGAACCCCCAGGGAGTGTTCCCAAATCCAAGACCCCACCCCAGACCAATTACATGGGAATCTCTGGGTTGGACCTGGGCACTGGGATTTTTGAAAGCTCCCCTGTCATTCCAATGTGCAGCCAAAGCTGAGGACCTTTACTTTAAAACAAAACACTGGACTATCTCACCATCCCAAAATGCTTCTTTCTCTGCATCCAGGCTAAAATCTGGAGACAGGAAGGATAATACGTCAGCCACCCTTTGTGAGGGCCTTAGAGCTTTCCAAGCCTGGTATCTGAAGGTCTTGGGCTAAAGAACAGCTGCTTCTCAGCCATCCAAGTGTGTGCATTTACTACTATCCTCTATTGTCTCCTGCCTGCTCCTTTAGCTCTCTTAGAGGACCCTCTGTTCAAGGTCCAGCTCAGGACTCACATTAGCAATAATGGTGCTGCTACTGCTTTTCCTGTTACAAACAATATCTACTATTTATTGCGCACAAATCATGTTCCAGGAACTGTTCTGAGTCCTTTACAGGGTGTGCAGAAGTAGTTACGTATTACTGTACAAGGGCTCGTTTAAAACTTGTTGGAAGGCTTCGTATTTATGGGATGAGCTTCATGTACAAGACAGCTAATATTTGTGCCTAAGAGGCTGGCTGAATATAGATTCACAGAACACAAGAAAAAAGATAGTGAATAACTCAGTATTAGAAGAAAAACACCATTGAAGTTGAAATATAGGGGTGGAAAGTCTTTAAGTCACATTGACATTAGAGGATCCCGTAAAAATGAATAATGGTGAGTTGGCCTCACTGAATCAAATCTGTTAGATAACTGTACTGTGGTTGAAACTGTCCCCTGTGTGTTTTCAGCTGCGTGATTCTTGAGTCACTGAACACACTGGCTTTTCCATGGGGCTTACATATATTGGGCCAGATTTTGTCTGTGGCTGAAGCCACAAAATATATCAGGCAGAAACCGAAAGGATTCAATAAATTCAACAACTGAAAGATTGAATGAACGAGCAAAAAAATTTTGGTGTAGTTTGAATCCCTTAGTTAGAAGTAACCATAGACCAGGAGGAATAAGAAGACCTGTGTGAGGGTCCTGCCTCCCACTCTGCTTTTTACACCAGGTAACGTGCGGGAACCTCAAGTCCTGTTTCTGGCCTTTGCATTTGCTGTTCCCTCTGCCTGGAACATTCTTCTCCAGATATCAGCACAGCTAACTCTTCACTACTTTCAGGTGTTTGCTCATATGTTACCTCCTCTGTGAGATCATTCCTGGCCAACCTATCTAAAACTTCAATAGACTCTTTACATAGTACACATGCACATGTCCACACACACACACACACACACACACACGCCCACACACGTGCATGCCCACATATGTGCATGTGCACACACACACACCCACACACATATGCCCACATATGCACATGCACACACACACACATACACACTTTCTACACGTTTTCCCTACCTTACTTTTTTCCCGTTAGTACTTATCACTGCCTAGTACCTTATACAGGTTACTTATTTGTTTTACCTCTTATTTATCCTCCTCTTTCCCCATTAATGTGTAAACTTCATGAAGGCAAAGATTTTTGTGTGTTTTTTGTTCACTGATATGTGCCCAACACCTACAACATGATGGCTGCATTTCCAAAAAGAGATGCTCAATAAAAAATGTTGAACATGCCCATGAGTCTTGTATAAGTCTGGTGAGAGTCAGTGACCTGCTATTCATGAATGCTAAGTTAAAATTTTTATTTATTGCAATAATCCAGATATAATTTGTAAATCTGACCACATTCTGTTAACTTAAAACTGAGGTTAAGAACTTCCTCTAAGGTAATTATTGGTTTCACATAAGCTATTCACGGTACATCCTCTTTTGCAGAAATGTGATCGGGCAATTTACATTCAACACTCAGATAAGACATCTGAACCCTGTGCAGACAATAAGACTATAAACTGACTGATTACAGAATTACACTTTGGTTTTCTAAACATGGCACTGCCTTTTCTCAGAAGAGCTCAAAAACAGGAAAAAAAGATTCAAAAAAGTGAAGTAAAACTTTATATATTTCCACTGGAATATTGGTTCCTTTATGTATTTTCTCTCCTAGAGTCCAGCAAAGAGATACCTGTAAAATGTCACAATTTAGGTGCTCTCTGCTTTTACTAAAGCCCAAATCAAAGAATCCAAATAAAAGATCATACATATCTTTACAGAATCATGTTCTAAACTATCTACCTATATGGCTTCCTAGAAACCATCTAGGAGGCTTTGAAGATGGGAGCAGTCACTTGGATATTTTCACAGGTGAAGTTACTGATTCGTTTCCATAAAACTACAGCTAACTCTATTTATAATTATAGATACTTCACATGAAAAGTTAGGAGTTCACTGATAGTAGAAGAAAAATTATATAACTGGGTGGATTTAGAATCTAAAACAAGTTGGGTTTTACTCAGCAATAAATGACTACGTTGTGGTAATAGCTGAATTTCCATCACTCATTTTCCCTAAAAACAGTATTTCCTAACTACATACTTTAGTCAAGCCTCTCTGTTCCCTGCTTTCAAATGATAGACTACTCTGAAGCTGGTAATCAAGAGATTTTGGAAAAAAGATGCAAAAATAATGAAGAGCAGAGACAAAAATTTGGTTTATAAAATAAAAGCTTAAAAAATAGAGCTACATTATCCATAATTGCATGTAAGTAATTACAAAAATAGTAAATAACTGGAAGAGTAAAAAATAAACTATTTAATATATTAACCATTTTCACTAATGTAAATCTATTTAGATTAATTTTCTATGACTAAAGCCCTATTGGTGGTACTTGACTGCACTAATATAAACTATAAAAGGCAACAGATTAATACAGATGGTAATTTTTCCTTTTCAGTTCAAGCTGAATCTTTCCCACTTCATCCTTTTTAAATTGCATTAAAGTCAAGAAAAAAGTGTCTACTGAGACAACAGCTGTCACTGTACTTATGTCCCATTGGTAATGATGCTGGCTCCCTTTGATAACTATAGGAAGTCATACTCATTACTATTATTTCAAAGAGAATGGACTGTTTTTTGCAATGTAATTACTGCATTCAGGGCAATGGTGTAAATTTGAATATTTTGTACAAAATTTATCTAGTTTTTTTTTTTGAGAGAAGAATAATAGTTCTGATATTTAGAGGAATACTACTTATCCATAGAAATGAAACTGCAAACCCTGTAACAAACTAATGTCAGGCTGGGGTGGGGGGGTTACTCTCAGGCTGCCATGTGATCCTGACAATCATATGAGTTGTAGAGGTGAGAAATCCTAGCCCCCCATGAGGAGGTGGGGGGGGGGGTAATCTCTTTAAGTTCTACATTTCCTCTAGGTTTGCATTTCCTTTAGATTATCTGGCTAAATGATGCTTTTCTATGAAGGCAGCTCCTTGATCTCAGGGGTCTGAAGTACCACGCAGACAGCAAACTACCCTATGCCATTTTATCCAAGATGTGGCAAATTAAAGATTTATCCAAGAGTCCTATGTCTGGCAGAGCTTGGAAACCCTCTGATCCAAAGTATCTTCTCAGGACAAGGATGGGCATCCTAGAGGAGCAGACCACATGCCGTTGGGTTCTGCAAGCCACCCTTGACAAGCAGCATAGTGAGGCTGCCAGCAGGAGGCAGAGGAGACAATGCTAAAGCCAGTTTATTTCAGCAAAGACTGTGACATTTCCAACAGCAATCTGAGTTTTGACAACGTTGTAATAGGAGAGGATTTGTCCCTAGATAGAGGGTCAGAAAGGTTAATCACGAACATTCCTTCCAATTGTAAGACACAAAAATCCTTGACTCAATAAGCATCTAAGTGTCTGTTTCCCCCAAAACGAAGTAACTTTCAACAAATATCCCTTTTGCACCACAGCTACCATATTTGTGAGGATTCCAACACAGCAGTAATTCCTACCGCAACACAATGAGGGTAAAAATTATAACTAAGGCTGTAACTTACATAATGGAGCTTGAATTTGCACTCGTCCTCAATTTCATCTGCGCTGTCTTCGTCAGAAACTTCCCCTTCCTCTGCATCATCCCCAAGGTGATAAGGCAACTTCTTGCCCTGAAATGGAGCAACACGCCCAATTTAAAAATGAAAACAGTGTGCATGTCTGATGTTTGGGGCAGGTTCACTTGATTGGGAGCATCTAGAGCATGTGCCTACATCCTAGCTCCGAGAGGCTGCAAAAGCCAAAATGTCTAGCATGTTCAGCCACTAGGAGGGGATTCCTTAAAATATAGGGATGGGGTGGGTAGGGGCGGCTGGCTGGCTCAGTCGGTTAAGCGTCCAACTTTTGGTTTCAGCTCAGGTCATGATCTCACAGTTTCGTGGGTTCGAGCCCCACTTTGGGCTCTGCACTGGCAGCGTGGAGGTTGCTTGGGATTCTCTCTTTCCCTCTCTCTCTGTCCCTCCCCTGCTCATGCACTGTCTCTGTCTCTCTCAAAATAAATAAATAAACTTAAAAAACAACAAAAACAACATAGGGATGGGGAGAACTCCTTAAACATGGAAGGATGTTCATATGCTTGGCAGCCAAAAATAATGATAAATCTCTAAACATCCCAGACTGCTAACCAGGCTGATCTTCTCTAAACTCAAGCCCCAGTGACTTCTCATTCTCCCACTCTCCACACCACTATTGGCCCTCTTCAACATGCTGGATTTTCTCCTCACCCACTTCCTCTATGCACAGGACCACCACCATAGTCAGGTTTTCAGAGAACTCTCCATCCCTATTTTCCTTTTTTTTTTTTTAATTTTTTTTAATGTTTATTTATTTTTGAGACAGAGAGAGACAGAGCATGAACGGGGGAGGGGCAGAGAGAGAGGGAGACACAGAATCGGAAGCAGGCTCCAGGCTCTGAGCCATCAGCCCAGAGCCCGACGCGGGGCTCGAACTCACGGACAGCGAGATCATGACCTGAGCTGAAGTCGGACGCTTAACCGACTGAGCCACCCAGGCGCCCCTCCATCCCTATTTTCCTATACCTTCCCTGATACCCAGAGCTCTTGACCTTGGGCCCTTAGCACAGTGATAGTTTCAAAGCTGATTAAATCATTTATATAATGAACACAAAATCTATATTAAGACTCTAAAAGTCTTGGGGTTTGGATACTTAAACATTTTCTTCAACGTATAGAGGATCATTTATTGGATTGAAAGGGTGAGATTTAATTTCCCTTTGTAATGATATGTATTTTACTCCTTATTTGTATGTGCTATCTGCAAAGTGAAGACTACACTCTTTCCATTTCACACAAACATTTGTAGAGATAGAGATAGATATAGATACATAGATACATACGTATATATAATTCTAAGTAAATATGGCGAACATTTTTTAACTTTCTCTGTATCATTAATAACAAAACAGCTCACAATTAAAGCATTTATGTCTATATATTGATTTAAGTCTTTTCTGATACAGAAGACTTCTATAAAATGAATTTATTTTTCTTTATTTTAGAGGGCACTATAGAGTAGTTATGTTAATATAGCAGCATCAGAAATAAAGTACTCAACCTAATGGTGACCAGACGTGTTCAGGAACACAAGACATCAAGTTAATGACCTCCTTCATTTATTCACCACCAACTACTTATTCAGAGTCAACTCTGTTTTGGGTACAATGACAGATAACCAAGATGGATCTGTCCACAAGACATTTGAAATATAATGACAGCAATTCCCTCTTTGAAATAGAACAAAGCCAACATATTTTTTAAATGTTCAGCAGAACAGAGCTACCAAATATGAGAAGTAACATCTGCAAGTGAGGAGTAATAATCCTTGAATGATATAAACAGTTCTGATACCACAAGACAGAAACAAAAGTGTAACCGTGATGGGCAAGCAGTGATGAGCTGGTAGGGAGCTGCACCAAGCTTTAGTTCCCCTTCATTTAAATGTGGTGGCAGGGGGGAGAACACATTATTATGGATGCTCAGAGCATCCATAGGTAACCTAATTTTCCATCCTTAAAATTGAATTAAAAGATATGAGGGCTATATTTTTTACCAACTCTTCCATATTTCTGGTTCTCAAAAGTAATTTATCCAGGCAAATAGGAAGAAACGCAATGCAACAGAACATTGTTTCTTGATGCTTCTTATCAACAGTTACATCTAAGGAAAATTATAGAATAAATTAAGGCAGAACTTAAGGTGACTTAAGGAACTTAGCTGTGGTCCAGTAGATACAAACAAAGAATGTACAGTTGTCTTTTAGGGATCTCCTTCCGATCTACATACCATTTCATGCAGGAGTTATCAAGAATTAGATTAACTGGTCCATGATACACACAAGTATTGCTAGAGACTGGAATGATAGCTACCATTCAGCTCTAAGCTATATGACCCAAGAAGAGTGGTAACGACTCTGTGATTCACATCTGTAAAAAGTAAGAAGCTTAGACCAAATAGTTACAGTTTCTTTTGGCAGTAAGAATCTACGGAAAATTACTGTTTGTTATTATTTTTGTTCAAAAGCAAACTTTACTTTTCAGGAGATATGTGTGTATATATATACTTGGAAAGCATGTGTATTATAATTATAATAATACACAACTTGTCAATCCCTAAAGTGTTAATTGGCCACTAAATGGTGCCTTTCGTTCGGTTCAAAGGTTGCTCTGATGCCAAAGGTACGTAGGAAAACCCATTCCTTTATTTTTGCTTCAAATGGAAATGCATTGGTCCATAGATCTAGGAGATCTTCTTAAAGTCTGAAGAACATTGCTACTAGCGAATGAACCTTAGATGCCTTCATATGCTCGCAGTCCACACTGCTGCCACTCCTCCCACTGAGTGCCCCAGATCAGCTGGTGCATCCTGGTGCCCATAAGCCCTAGGACATTCTATGACAAATGACCCAAAGTCCAATTATGCAGAAGGGACTCAGTGCATATCAAATGTCTTAAATTCCACTGTCCAAAAGGGAAGCATTTCAATCAAATGGACTTACTCTGCGTTTAACCTTCTGACTGCTTGCTAAAGACTACAGGAAACATGGAAACATTTACAAGGCTACTAGGGTGACATTTAGCTTTCTAACCCAGCAATCAGTTTTTACCACAAGAGTTTGCTTTAGCAAGATTTCAGGAAAATTGACCTTAATGTTATCTCTTACATTATTTGGAGCTTTTATTCGAAATGCTGTCCCACATACAAATGCCTGACAATACCTCTTTGATGAATTCAGTCTGTAATTTTCATTTAACTGATAGAAAAATGGGTTTTGACCTATTCCAAAGATGAATATTTCACATCTTTCCTATTTGCTGCCCTCCGTTAGAAACCCTATTAAACTATTCCTAGGAAATTACATTGTTTGACTTTCCTATGCCTCCTTTGTGATATCTGGTTTTTTGGTACACATTTCTGTTAAGTAAAATATGACCCGATTTGAATATTAATACCCTCTTGCTCTTCCTTAGGTTTTTGGTATCAAAATAATACAACTATCCAAGGTGGATTTATTCCAAACACGTAAAATTAACAGGAATTAAGTAAAATCACAAAGTCAGCCTTGTGAGATTTCAAGTAACTGTTTTTCTGGCTATTCTTCATATTAATAATACTCATTGCAGGTAGTAAATTTCCTCCCTCAGAAAATCTGTTTATAAAATGTCATTCTCTTCACCTACTGCTCCTTCACATACACATGAGTCCTGTGGGGCATTATGTCTGTGCCTATGCTCTGCTTTCAAGTGAGCTCTTCTCACTTACATAACCAAGGGCTGATCAACCGTAAAGACTGTTTGTTTTTTTCTTTTTCCCCCCTTCTTTTTTTTTTTTTTGACAGTTATTGGAGCTTGAAATGGGAGAGAAGAATCTGAAAGAAATGCTTTCAGATGTGGACACAAGGAGGCTTCTCTCGCTCCTATGCACATACTTCTGGCCAGTGTAAACTATAACAGACTCAAATATTAAACATTTGGCTTACAGTATTGATATTCTCACTTCACAGAAACAACTCCCAAAATATGTGGTTAGTCAGTAACAAGCTTTTTCTGAAGGTATAACTATTAATAAATTGGAACAAGATGCAAACGCAAATCTAGGCGACCCTTCATGGATTAACTCTATTATTCTCCTGATAAACCAGTTTTTAGTCCTTAAGGGAGGGAGGGCTGAGTTGGTCATTAATGCCTTTCATTGCATTTCTGGAGGTAATTACCTTCACTAGGATTTTGCCTTTCAAACTCTGAGGGCTTGGAAGCTGTTTGGTCTCTCCTGTGTCTACAGATGACAGGTCCAGCTTGTCTCCAAATATTCCTTTCAGGTACTGAGCAATCTTCCTCTGTTGCTGGACACTGCAGTGATTCTCAATGGACAGTATGACCGGGAACCTAAGAGGACAGCGACATATTCTAAAGGCATCAAGTATAGGCAACTCACAGGGGTGTTTGAAAATCATTCTATATATTCACTATGCTCTTATAGTCCTAATGACAGTATTTGTGAAAGCAGTACTGACTAAAATGAGAAAGATGAAAGGAGCAGTTTTTAAGAAACTCCTCTAACCAAATATATTTTGCCAGGGCTGAGCAGAATACCCATCATGTGGGATGCCCTCATTTAATATTTTGCTTTTAAAACAGGTACATACATTATGTCTTTTTTAAAAGAAAAAGAGAGAAAATTTTAAGAGAGATAAGCCTAAATAAAAAAACTCATATAATGTAATTTTGTCTTATCTATTCAAAAATCTAAAGGAGGAAAGAACATATAATCTTCAATAAATGGTGATGAGAAAAACTGAACAGCAACATGCAAAAGAATGAAACTGGACCACTTTGTTATAGTACACCCAAAAATAAACTCAAAATGGATTAAAGATCTAAATGTGAGACCTCAGACTACAAAAGTCCTAGAAGAGAACACAGGCAGCAATTTTTCTGACATCACCCATATCAACATTTTTCCAGATAGGTCTCCAAAGGCAAGGGAAATAAAAAAAAAAAAATAAGGAAAAAATAATAAAAATAAACAATTAGAACTACTTCAAAATAAAAAGCTTTTCTGCATGAAAGAAACCATCAACAAACAAAACAAAAAGGTATCCTACGCTAAATGGGAGAAGATGTTTGCAAATGATATATCCAAAAAGGAGTTAATAACCAAAATATAAAAAGAAGTCATACAACTCAACACCAATCCCCCAAAAAATCCAATTAAAAATGGGCAAAGGACCTGAATAGACATTTTTCCAAAAAAAAAGATGTAAGATGACCAACAAACACATAAAAAGATGCTCAACATCACTCGTCATCAGGAAAATGCACATCAAAACTACATAAGATATCATCTTAACATCTGTCAGAATGGCCAAAATCAAAAACACAAGAAATAACAAGTGTCAATATAGAGGTATATGCAGTTGGTGGGAATGTAAGCTGGTACAGCCACTGTGGACAACAGTATGAAGATTCAAAAAAATAAAAATAGAAATATCATACGATCTAATAATTCCACTACTGGCCTTCAACCCCCAAAACCCCAAAACACTAATTTGAAAACACACACACACCTGTATGTTATTGTAGCATTATTTACAATAGCCAATATATGGAAGTAACCTAAGTGTCCACTGATAGACAGATGGATCAGGAAGATGTGGTATGCACACACACACACACACACACACACGCACGCACGCACGCACACACTAGAATATTACACAGACATAACAAAGGAAGAGGTTGTGCCATTTGCAATAACATGGATGGACCTAAAGGGTATTATGCTAAGTGAAATAAGACTGAGAAAGGCAAATTCCATATGATTTCACTCATATATAGAACCTAAGAAAAAAAAGCACAAATGAATAAACAAACAAAAAGCAGAATCAGGCCTATAAATACAGAGAACAAAGTGATGGTAGCTAGAGGGGAGGAGGGTGAGGGGTGGGGCAACATGGACGAAGGGTAGTGGGAGATGCATGCTTCCAGTTATGAATTGAGAAAGTCATGGGAATAAAAGGCACAGTAAAAGGAACACAGTCAATGATATTGTAATAATGTTGTATGGTGACGGTTGGTAGCTACACTTGTGGTGAGCATAGATAGCATAATGTGTAAACTTGTCCAATCACCATGTTGTACACCTGAAATTAATGTAACATTGTGTGTCAACTATACTAAAAAAATAAACTTCAGTATGAAAACTTAAATAAATTCAATTTTATAAAAAAAGTCTGTAAGTGTCTAAGAGACCACAGTGTATCATTATGTGCAGACATTTACTCTAAAAATATATTATCAGCCCCCAGTTTGAAAATTACTATTGAGGATAAAATATCATAATGGAATTTTGTGATTTATAGCATCCTATGCCAAGCATTTTAAAATCATTTGTATAAAACTATATACTAGTCTTTACTTTCAGAAAGGAAAAAAAGTCAAGCATTCACTCCCCACAAGCCCTCAGATTTCTGTGCAGAGTATGTGAAACCCAAGCAGACTGATTACCAAAGACAGCCTGGGGAGCTGGTGGCCAAGGCAGAAAGGGAACAAGGACTAATTACTGATCTTACTCTTCTTCTGATTTTTTTTTCTTCTTCAGAGTAAGAAATTATTTCAAAATTAGCTTGTTGTGGTTTTTTTTTCTACTTTTCTATCACATATCTTCTGAAGTAATAGGCAGTATCTATTTTTCAGAGTACAAAAGCCAATATTTAAATTGGCTAATACATCTATGTAGAGAAAAACAATTTATTTCTGGGCTTGTCTGACAATAGCACATGCTCCACAGAAAGGGTTATGACCTCCTGAAACTACATTCTTTCCCCATTAGTAAAACCTGATGCCAAAGGTAATATCGGAGATGAACCTTTGTGACTGGAGTGGGTTATCTTGCTATAATCTGTTTGCTCTTGCAACCACATAGGTTTTATCCCAGAGTGTTAGAGAGAAAAAGAACAACAAACCAGCAAGAGATTGTCTATGCAATCACATCAAGGAGTTCTAACAACGAATTTTTAAATTATCAATCTGTTTGGGGCTCCGAGTGGCTCAGTTGGTTAAGTATCTGACTCTTGATTTTGGCTCGGGTCACGATCTCATGGTTCATGGGTTCGAGCCCTGCATCGGGCTCTGTACTGACAATGCAAGCCTACTTAAGATTCGCTCTCTCTCTCTAAATAAATAAACTTAAAAAATAAGTAAATAAATTATTAATCTGTTTATAAAAAGCCTATTAGTGTTTAATGATGCTAAACATAAAGCAGTGCTTCTCAACAGGGGAGGGGGGAGACTGTATGGCACCCTTCCCAGAAAGATAATTTGTCAACATCTTAAGACATTTTTGGTGGTCACAATATGAGGGAGAGAAGGAGTACTACTGACATTTAGTGTCTAGAAGTCAAGGATGCTGCTAACTATCTTACAATAAACAAGACAGTTCCCCATGACAAGGAATTATATGGTCCAAAATGCATGGTATAAGGAAGGCCTAAGAAAGAAAGGAAAAAAGACTGAACTTTCAAAATGTACTCAACAAGCATAGTAACTTTTAATGTGAAGTGCTTTTCTAAGTATTCCCAAACTTGAAGCACTGTCAAGTTATCAAAGGGTCCTCCAAAGTGGCACATCTTTTCAACACCCAACTTCACATTTTGGAAAATAATGGCAAAATCACTTCATGAACTTTGCCAAATCTAGTAGCAATCAGGGTAGAAGAGACCCATCAGAATTCAGTACTTGGGGTTCTTCCATATAGCAGATACCATAAACTAAACCTGCCATGCAGCAAGTGTCTCTCATTAAAACGGCATTTTTAACCTCATGGTTAATAAATAAGAAGACCAAATATTAAAAATTTTCAAGGCCACTAAATTCTATAAAATTGATTTTATGCAAATGTAATTTTCTTTTTATTCAAAAATCATTTCTTAGCTTTATGGTATATTGCAGGCATCTGCTAGGCAATAAAGAATGAATAAGACAGGGGTGCCTGGTTGGCTCAGTCAGTTGAGTGTCCGACTTTGGCTCAGGTCATGATCTCCTGGTTTGTGGGTTCGAACCCCGTGTCAGGCTCTGTGCTGACAGCTCAGAGCCTGGAGCCTGCTTCAGATTCTGTGTCTCCTTCTCTCTCTGCCCCTCCCCAATTTGTACTCTGTCTCTCTATGTCTCTCAAAAAGTAAATACATGTAAAAAAAATTTTTAATAAAAATAACCATTAAAAAATCTTTAAAAAAATAAAAAAGAGTGAATAAGACATAGCCCCATATTTTCAATGAGGTCTTGGTCTTAAAGACTCAAAAGAAGGAAGGAAGCCAACAATTTTAAGAGGGTGCTATATAGATATAACAGAAATATGCTCAAAATGCTAAGAGCAGAGAAAGGAGCATTTAAATCAGTGTAACAGTAAGTTTGCCAGAGGGATAATGTTTAAGCAGTCTTGTAGAATGAATAAGAATTAGACACATGGAGTAATGAGGAAGAGTGTGCCGGGCAGAGGAAACAGCATATGCAAGGTAGGGAGATGTGAGAGAACTGGGGTCACCAGAGGATCTGAAAGACAAAGAAAGAACCCTCCATCTCTGTGGAGCATTGGTGGAAGAAGACCCTGGAAGAGAAAGAAGAGGCCAAACCTTGAAGGGCACTTAAGACATGACTGTGTACTACAGGGAGATTTTGAAGGACTTTAAGAATACAACATCATGCTTATAGTTTCAGAAAGGAAAACATTGCACCAGTGAGGACAATGTCCCAAAGAGAAATAAAGAGAAGGCAATGGAGTCAAAAGATAATTTAGAAAGTATGACTGACAAGAATTGGCTGAATTTAGAATGACTCAGTTTTTGGCTAAAGACACTGACTAGGTGAGTGCTACTCCTAACTAAAAGGAAATAATGAGGGGCGCCTGGGTGGCGCGATTGGTTAAGCGTCCAACTTCGGCTCAGGTCATGATCTCACGGTTTATGGGTTCAAGCCATGCATTGGGCTCTGTGCTGACAGTTCAGAGCCTGGAGCCTACTTCGTACTCGGTGTTTCCCTCTCTCTCTGTCCCTCTCCTGCTCTCTTTCTCTCTCTCTCTCTCTCAAAAATAAATGAACATTAAAAAAAATTGGAAGGAAACAGAGCAAGAGAAGGTTCGGCAGAATGAAATGCTGACTTTGGCTTGAGATGTGAGCTCCATGATGGTAGGAGTCATCTCTTTTGTTCAGGGTCGTGCCTCTCTGCACCTGTTACAGTATGCCTGACTTAGAGTAGGCACCATTAAATATCTGAATAAATAATGACATTTGTTGATTCCGAGGTATGTATGGGACACTCAGATGAATTTTTACTAAGAATTTTGCTACACACCTCTGAAACTCAGGTAAAAGTTCTGGACATATAATTAAACAACCCAAAAGGAGAACAATGGCAACAACTTAAGAAATAGTGACTAAAGGAATGAGGAAATGGAATAGAAGACCATAGGCCAAACAAACAAAACCAAGAGAGAAGCAATGACAGCATAGAGGAGAATGTTATAATAGAAGCCCCAAAAAAGCAAGTATTGAGGAGAAAAGAGTCACCATTATCCAATGCCAAGGAGGAGTCAAGTAACACAAGGATGCTAGACACTTCAGTATATATAGGACCATCCAGCAAGTCTGAAAACCTAGCTGTTACTATTTTACTGTATGTTAATATAATATCAACAAACTCTTTATCATGTACAGTAACCTGTGTTTCCAAACTTTACGAACACTCTATAGAAATTTTGAGGTCAGTCTTTGCAAGAACATGCTTCAAGGAAGCAATGTCTTGAGAGAGAATGGAGTACATAATAAATGGAGCATGAGAAAGTACAAACATGGAGCCCTTATTATTTGCTCACAATGTTTTGTTGGCAAGGAGGGAGAGAATGAGGGGAGTAGAAAGGAAGATGAAGACTCAAGGCAAGAGTGTGTGGTGTCGTAGTCATGGGACATCAGCCAATGCTCTCTATGCTGGCTTAGCTCCCAACTGTCGCTATACTTACTCATTCTTCACAAAGGCATGCCTGTTGATGGTCTCCACAACATCTCTGAAGAGAATTTTTGAAGTGAGAGTATAACCGTGGTGTACTACTGGCTCTCCATCTGGGCCATCCCAACAGTCAACTGTCAAAAACAGAACTTCACATCAACAACACAAAGTTTCTGGTTTTGCTAATATTGCTGGCAATATCAGACAAACATTATTTTACTATTTGAGATTATGCCTATTATGATGATGACAAAGATGTCAAACGGAGAGATGGGTGTTCTGGCATATTTATCAGAATAAGGAATTAAAGATAATAAGTGATTTGTTTCTGAGTACTTACAGTTAACAAAGATGTCACATTCACAAGCAGCCCAGCATTTACCAAGAATGCTCATTAGAAATCGATCTAAATCCAATCAAGAGGCCCAAGGGTAGTGATATTTCTTAACAGGTTGCTCCTCTAATTTCACTTCTTCCTCTTCAGTTTACTAAGGTCTTTTAAGAAGCTGCAGTGGCCCTCCCAAATCGATAACAGGGTTTTTCATTACTCCTCACTTAAACTCATTAGGTTTCTATTACATTTTCATTTTATTAATTCCACAATAGCTCTAAAATAACACTGACTTCCTAAGTTCAAATCCTCAGGCCCTGCCAAGATTCATATCAACATGGGCAAATGATTTAATCATTTAAAGCCTTGCTTTCCTCACCTATGAAAGAAAATCATGGTAGCATTTGCATCATAAGTTTGAGTGATGACTAAGTATATGTAAAGCTGCTTATAATACTGCATGATACATAGTAATTATGATTGTTGTTGATAATGCTGATATTGTTATATGTATAGACAGCTTCACTGGCTCCCAGCTAGAGAAAGACAACCACTTCCTCACCATCCACCCTTAGAGTTTGTCTTCTTTGTTTTACACTCTACCACCAGACTAGTTTCTCAAAACAATGCTTTCACCACGTTGTTCCTTTGCTCAGAAGCCTACTCAGTGCATAACACAGCATCCAACACATACACAGTAGGTACTCAGTAGACACAGGCTGAATTTATTAATATCCTATAGCTCCTCCTGCCTGCTTAACCCCAAGGTCCTTATCTCTTGTACTACAGACTGGCTAGCCCTTCACTCAGTCTGTATCCACTTTCGCCCTGGCACACAGCTGGACTACACTGCCCAGCCGTCCCTTCCAGGAGGGTGTGGCATCGAATTGTGGGCAGAAATTATGTGCACCACTTCCAGGTCTGGTCTGTGAAAACTTTCCCTACAAAGCCATCCAGACTTTCTCAGCTTCTGCTATCACTGCAGAAGACATGTGCTGAAGATGGCATGGCCACAAGATGGAAAGAGCCCAGACCCCTAAATCATTGCTTGAAAGACTCACCTGTAAGGAACACCTATTTTGGACTTTACATAAGCAAGAAATAAACTTCCTCTGTTTCAAGGAACAGAGATTTTAGGTTTAATTCTTAAAGGAACCACCGTTGCCTTAATTAATATCCTAGCTTCTGTCTGACAAATCGATCTTATTTTCTCCTACCCCTGAACTCACAGACTTGTTCTTCCGTTACACACGTTTCCTCACATAGGATCCTACCTCCATGATTTTGTGTCTTTCATTTAAGGCCAACCAAAATGCCCTCTTTCACTTTCCGTATCTAAATCCCAGTCAAGGCTAAGCTAGGACCCCCCAAAGAATCCTGCCAGCTCTCATGACATTGCCCTTCCTTGTGGTAGTCTGGTAGCTCTGGTTGCCAGAGCCGAGAGAAATCAAAAATCTAGACATTACTCCTGTGAATTTTCCCAATTTTTAAATATCAGCAATTAATCTAGTTTTTAAATTACAACATGAGCCAAACATTCTTTGGCTAATGGAATGCCAGTTAAAATTCTGACTTTTAATTAGAGCCAGACATTTCATGACTACACCTGTTCTTTATTTTAGTACCTTCCTCATATGTGTGCTTTGTATACTATGTCAGGAGATGCTATGTTTATTTATTCTAATACTTTCAAATTGTTCACCATAACCATAATGTGATTTGATGGTAAATTTTATGTGTCATCTTTGCTAGACTATGGTGCCCACTTATTTGATCAAGTACCAGTCTAGATGTTGCTGTAAAGATATTTGTTAGATGTGATTAACATTTAAATCAATAGATTTTGGGTAAAGTAGATTATGCTCCATGAGGTGGGTGGGCCCCATCAATTAGTTGAAGGTCTGAAGAGTAAAGACTCCCATTTCCTGAAAAAGGAATTCTTCTAAAGACTGTAATGTAAGTCTCCAAACTACTGGCATGCTATACAGATTTCAGACTAGGAAATCCCCATGATCACATAAGCGAATTTATTAAAATCATTCTTCCTCTCTCTCATATATAAGAGAGAGATCCCATTAGTTCTGTTCCCTAGTACAGTCACCTATATTACAATTAAACATTGGCTATAAATTATCCTTAGGGGAAAAAATGAAAAAGGTAAAAGGAGAAAAAAATTTTCAAGGTTAACACCATAGGAATATAAAAAACAAATTTTAAGAATAAAGATGCCATTGAGAAGATCAAAGGTTTGGAGATACTAGCATGAAGAACTGTATTATTCCTTTGGGACTGCAAATCAGGTCAAATGTATCAAAGACATTTTCTAAGAAGAGAAGCTCCATCCATCTTTTGACATGTACTTGATATTCTTTAATTTGTCTTTGGATATGGGTGTGGAAAGAAGGCAGAGATGTTTCAAAGGTACGTAATTTGATTAATTTATACTATGATTTAGCCCCCTTGTGGAGGAAAGGCGGCATAACGGTTCCTCATAAATGAACTAATACCCTTTCAAAAAGAATGAATGTAGACAAGGCAATGCTATGTCTTATTTGATTGTCATGTACACATAAAAATAGCTCTTAAACCACATGGATCATGAAATAAGGTGCTCTTTTCCTATTATTTATAAACATAGGCAGAATATCCATAGTCAAGGACAGCTCTTCTAAAAATGTTCACACTTTAGATCTATTTCATCATCTATCCGGTGAATAAGGATAACCACACTCCCAAATGGTACCAGCATCCTAACATGTGGCAATCATAGCCAAGTTCAAATGACAGGGAAGTTTCCTGTAAGAACCAATGCTGTAATGGGAATGCTAGCAAGGTAGAAACCCTCTAACTAATTCCCATGCCCACAAAACTGCCAGTGGCCCATTTTTCAATCACATCACACATTAGAGCCCCCCGAAAGCACTTGGACAAAGAGGTGGTTAGTTCTGCAGCCTAGACGAGCAGCTAAGATGACAGCTTTTCATAATGGAACTTAAAAGTACTCCATCCTGATAGCACTTCCAGAGATAACAGGAAGGGTTGTAAACCAATTAGAGCAGTGATGCAACATCAGTTCCATAATGAGAGTGAAAATCCCCTGGACAGAACATCCATATTTATTAGGCAACTTGGGCTGAAAATCAAGGGAAGGTAAGGCCATGTAAAAAGTGTTCTCAAATTGATTTGCTGACAAGCCCACTTCACCAAAAAAGACTTATTAGTCTTCCCCAATACTCTCTATGTATCTTTACCAAAGACATTCCTACAGCTGTACTAATGGAGATGGAAAACACAACATTATAAAACCAGAAGCTTGAAAGTGGAGAGATTCTTCAAGTCACAATACCATGAAGAACCTGTCCAGAATCATTATTCTCTACCTTGAAGTGCTATCCTTGGCAAAAGCTGCTTCAGAAAAATGTCTGTGGTAACCGAGATTTTCAATCCATGACCTGCTACACTCTATACATCAGGTTCTTTAAATCTTAGCTCCATCTATTTAGGAGTAAAAACAGCTTCATCTGGACCCAAGGTAGATGACATATCACTGGGTATATATACACTGATGTCTCCAGGTCCAAACTTCAGATGCGAACTAAGATCTCGAAAGCACAGCGCTGACAGAAGTTGTTAGGAAAGTACAAAAGATCATGTCATCAAATTCTAAGTCTTTGGGAACATCTAGTTAGACGGTAGTCCTAATCTTGAACCAAGCAAATTCCTTCTTCTCAAGCCAACGTCCCCTCAGTGCTTCACTTCAGTTTTTCTAGCTTTCCTTATGTGACTGATGACTGTCATTTGATCCGTGTTAGGGCTGATCATGCCATTCAAACTTCCTCCTCCAAAAAGCACATAGACTTCCCAGGGAAAAGTGGAGCAGGGGAGTTAAATCAACTTGAGTTAAAACCTCAGGTTGCAAGCTTCCCAGCTATGGAAACTTGAGCCACTTAACCTACTCCAAGATGGGGTATCCTCTTAAGGAGATTATTCTATCCCCCTTAAGGCTGTAAGAATCAAATGAGAATGTATAGAAAGCACTCACTCAGGACCTAACTCACAAAAGGGGCTGAAATCATGGTAGTTCCTTCCTACAGTACATTCAAAGCCAAAGTGATAACCCTAATTTGGAACAGGAAATAGGTCAAGGACAAAGCTGATCAAGTCTCCCAAGCAAAGATAATTCTTGTCCTCAACAAAAACCTTCCAGAAATAGTAGTTTGACTTTCACTGTCCACTTACAGATTATTTCAACAGAAATAACTTCAAGTAAACCAAATACAAGGGGAGGGATTTACTGACATGAACTGGTAAGGGAGATATTTGACAGATTGCGTGTCCTTTAAAATTACACCGTAACTGTATATATCTTCAGCTTGTGTGAATATCTGGAGCAGACAAGCTCCTACTAGAAAAGGAGAGCCAAGTAGCTTCTTTCTATTACTTTGGTGAATGGCAGTTAGGAAGAAAGAAGGGACGTACAAGGGAAGGCCCATATTCAATAACATCTACTGCACACAATTTCTAAACATTCTCATTTTAAAATCAAAAGACACTAAAAAAGGCTAAGACTAAAAATCATCTGTACCTTGCTATAAATTGTCTTAATCAGATAACTTTCCTTCTTAATAGGCAAAACTAAGCTGGAGGATTAGATGTTCTAATTCAGTATAAGGAGTTGATCATGGGAACATGGTTGGGCTTGGGTAGGACGCTGATTTTTGACTAAAAAAGCAAAAAAGAGAAGACCAGGTACCTGGAGGACCTGAAAAGCAAAATAAATACCATACGGGACACAGCACTTAACAAAATTGCAAAACTGTCTGGAGTTAACTATCATTTCATGGAGTCACTACAAGTCATTTTCCATACTTGGCCTCCAAGGAAATGTCACCATTTAAGATGATAGGCAACCATCACTGTGAATCCAAAGAGGCTTTTTGCCCAGGGAATCTCTGTGCATGTCAGACATGTAAAACTTCCTGAGTACTGAATGAACAAAGGGTTGAATAATGGCTGAGAGCAGAATGTCATCTCGAGATCTTCTAAAAGGTTTTTCTTTATGTTAATATTTTATAAGCATCTTCATTAGTTGCTTAAGCTACTCAATTGTCAGTCACTCATTGTCAATAGGTGCTCTCTGCATTGACTGCAAAAATGACATCTCTTAAACCATAAATTTCCAGAACACTAAATTTGTAGTGGTTCTAACTGCTCTGTATGTAGACAGTTCTTAATGCCTGTCCAGTTTTAAAATGTTAATTGACCCTGATAACATGTCAGAAACTATATGACAAAGGCCCATCTAGTTACTAGCCTTATCACCCTATTGCTTTATTCATTTCCCCTACACTGTTTCACCAGCCCAGGATGTGCTGTTATCTACTGCTAACTCCCAGCACATCCCCACCAAAAAGTGATTCCCCTTTGTTCCATGGAATCTCCATTCCATCACAAACTCCCTTCTATCATCCTACTCTTTTTGGAATTCTCTTTCAACCTCCTCATCTTAACAATCAGCTTACCTTGGAGGACACTACTTTTCTCCACAGATGTTTTTTAGTGTAAATCACAGACCAAGAGTCATTCTCTAGGGCTTTTTTTTTTTTATTTTTATGTCTAATTTGTTTATTTTTTTTAAATATGAAATTTATTGTCAAATTGGTTTCCATACAACACTCAGTGCTCATCCCAACAGGTGCCCTCCTCAGTACCCATCCGGCATCAACCCTCAGTTTGTTCTCAGTTTTTAAGTCTCTTATGTTTTGGCTCCCTCCCTCTCTAACTTTTTTTTTTCTTCCCCTCCCCCATGGTCTTCTGTTAAGTTTCTCAGGATCCACGTAAGAGTGAAAACATATGGTATCTGTCTTTCTCTGTATGACTTATTTCACTTAGCATAACACTCCAGTTCCATCCACGTTGCTACAAAAGGCCATATTTCATTCTTTCTCATTACCACGTAGTATTCCATTGTATATGTAAACCACAATTTCTTTATCCATTCATCAGTTGATGGACATTTAGGCTCTTTCCATAATTTGGATACTGTTGAAAGTGCTGCCATAAACATTGGGTACAAGTGCCCCTATGCATCAGCAGTCCTGTATCCCTTGGGTAAATTCCTAACGGTGCTATTGCTGGGTCACAGGGTAGATCTATTTTTAATTTTTCTCTAGGCCTTTATTGCTATTTTTAAACATTTTTTCTCCTACATCCATTAAGAAAAAAAAAATCTCCTTACTTTTGAACCTCACTTTATCCACTCTACCTTTCTGTAATCTTCCAAGTGTCTTTCCTATAGTATTTTTTTTTTTTTTGCATTTAAATATCTGGCTTAGTTTTTAATCTCCAACTGTTAATCTTTAAAATTTTTAACATTTAATCTACCTGTCAACATCCTTTGTGAGGTAAAAGTACAGGTGGGCAACTTACTCCATCTTTTTACTTTTGACCTCTCCAATGCTAACAGTCCCATCCTCACTCTACTTCATTCATGCCCACCCATGACACACCCTGGATACAGTCGTCACCTGTAACTACGTCCAAAAGCCCGCGCTCTGTGATAACAACTCTCTGCTCTTCTTTTGTGTGTGTGTGATGACAACTTTCCCCATATTTCTATTTCTTGGAGTTTTCTAGTTTCCTTACCTCATTAATGGCCCCTTATTCATTTATTTTCCTTTCTTAGACTCACCGACCTACTGACTACTTACTTAAGAGTGCTCACCAACACCTTGAAGATATTTTATATGACCTAGAAATCTAGAGGCACGGATCAATTTTATAATCTATCTTCACTGCTCCTATATCTAATCTGATGGGAGTGAGGTGGAAAGAATCTAAACATGCAGATCTTGTATAACAAACAGACTGTTTTAAGACTGTTTTTGAAACTAGCTAGGAACTTTCCCAGTTTATCTTGTCAACTCCTCTCCCGTTGTTTGTTGATCTTCTTAAGCCTCCAAGCTAACTTCCACTCACTTTACACTTAGTAGATGATGCTCTTATCCCAGAGAAAAGACAGGCTATCAGACATGAACCCTTTCAAAATCTGGTCCCCTTATCCCATCTAAAAACAAAACCTGAGTCCTCATTTTCTCTTCTTCCAAGTGTCAAAATCTCCCAAACTTGTATCATCCAGTTTTCTTCTACTGCAGAAAAATGCCAAGTGACTAACCCATAGCAGATTAGCTACCCCCAACTTCTCACTAACATGTCACCAAAACTATCTATCAAAAGACACCAGAGGCATCTGGGTGGCTCAGCTGGTTGAGCATCCAACATCAGCTCAGGACATGATCTCACAGTTTGTGAGTTCTAGCCCCATATCAGGCTTGCTGCTATCAGCCCAGAGCCCGCTTCGGATATTCTGTCCCCTTCTCTCTCTGTCCCTCCCCTAATCCTGCTCCTACCCTCACTCTCAAAAATAAATAAAACATTAAAAAAAATTTTTTTAAGACACCAATAACCTCCTAGCTGTTAAATGCAACCAGATTGGATAATTAATTTTTACCTTATTTTACTTTTCTGTTGCATGGGAAATTTATGACCATTTCATCCCTTAGAACCCAGTGACCATTCTAAGTTAATCCCCATTGGTTAACCTTGCTCTTCCTACATCTAAATGCTGGATCACTTCACTACTCAGGCCTCATTCACTTGTCCACTCATCTCTGTAAGTGATCTTGTACACTTTCATGATCTCAAATATCACATACAAAACTCAGAATTATGGAGTGCCTGGGTGGCTCAGTCAGTTGAGTGTCCAACTCTAGATTTCAGCTCGGGTCATGATACCAGCATTGTGGGATCGAGGCCCATATCAGGCTCCACACTGAGCATGGAGCCTGCTTAAGATTCATTCTCCCTCTCTCTCCCTCTGACCCTCTCCCCAATTCGTGGTCTCGTTCTATAAATAAATAAATAAATAAATACATACATACATACATTCATACATTCATACAGAAATACAAAAGTAAAACACAGAATTAAATTATCTTTATCTTGCCTGGATCTTTCCATTGAGTTCAGATATTATTATCCAACCGACTGATAAAAATGTCCACGTAAATGTTACAAAGTCACTATAAACTCAACTGATGGAAAACTGAACTCGTTAATGCTCTTCCCCCCAGATTTCCCACATAATGTGAGGGCACCATTCATTTACTACAGCTCTCACCCTCATTCCTTACATCCTTTACTTCTTGCATTGGGTCCTGCTGAGTTTACTTCTTTAATATCTACGCAATTGTCTCTCCAACTCACTCGGTCCAGTGAACCCTTCCTTGGAATCACTGTAATAGCCTTCCTACCATTCTCTTTGCTCTATCTAGCTTCACTCTTCTTCCCTGCCACAAACATATATTCTAAAAAACTTGTCCTCCCACACAGTGACCCAAATGATCTTTCTAAACTGCAAGTCTGATCATATCACCGTATGTATGAAAACCTTTCAATGAACCCGTTACCAAAAGCTAGAGCTGAAATTTCTCACTACAGCACTCAAATCCTTTACCTCTTTATGACTGACCCAAGTTTATTTTCCCAGCCTACCTATTTCTCATTGCATTTTATTTCACATCTTACTCTTTGTACCAACACTTCTCAATATGTATATGATTTTCCTGGAGGAATTCTCATGTTGTACTACTGTTTTTAATGGCCACCCAGTCTATAAGATTGTCAGCTCCTTGAAGGCAGAAACCATGTCCTATATCTGTGTCCTCACAATCAAGACCCCACAAGAAATTTAATAAATGTTGCTGACTGATGAAGTGTCTCAAAAAAAAAAAAAAGTTATCCTGAACTATCTTTGTCATTGTTTAAATTAAAAAAAATCTTTCTAGGAAAACTTTCATTTTCATCACAATTTTTTAGCAACTGAAGGTGTGCTTCCTAACTTCTAGTACATCCCTCTCTCTCTCCTCCTGATTGGATAATAAGGAGGATCCAGAGAGCATCATGAGTAAAGAATGACTCTACAATAAGCAGAAAAATGGTTCTGATTAGTGTGAGTACATATTTTAAGTCTCCATCAACACACAGCAGAGCTCAGACGAAGCACAAACCTTCCACACAGCGACAGCCCTCTTGTAGCACCCGTGCGTACATGTCCACTTTGGACTGGGAAAGGAGCTGGTCCCCCGTCAGGTATGTGTTGTGAGAGGAAGCGATGTAGTAGTTGCACAGAGGCTGATCCATGTCCTGGTACACTTCATGGTGCAATGGATTAAATATGTCACAAGCAGGACTACGCATGAAGTTCGTGAACCCTTTGGAAGAAAGAGAGAGTAAAGTACTTTAGCTTTCAAAGTGTACTTAACTGACTCCATCAGGGACAACAGAGATCAAAGTATGTTCATAGCAGGGCACCTGGGTGGCTCAGTTGGTTAAGCGTCCAACTTTGGCTCAGGTCATGATCTCATGGTTCATGAGTTCGGGCCCCACGTCAGGCTCTGTGCTCAGAGCCTGGAGCCTGCTTCAGATTCTGTGTCTCCCTCTGTCTTTGCCCCTTCCCCACTCATGCTCTATTTCTCTCTCAAAAAATAAACATTAAAAAATCAGTTCAGGCTCTGTGCTGACAGCTCAGAGCCTAGAGCCTGCTTTGGATTCTGGGTCTCCCTCTCTCTCTCTGCTTCTCCCCACTTCACACTCTGTCTCTCTCTTTCTCTCTCAAAAATCAATAAACATTTAAAAAATTTTTTTTAATTAAAGTATGTTTTAATGATTATCTTACTTACTTACAC